>NC_037675.1:68202197-68420790 GCF_003255815.1 Theropithecus gelada | reverse complement strand
GGTTTTTTTTTTTTTTTTTTTTTTTTTTTTTTTTTTTTTTTTGAGACTGAGTCTGGCTCTGTCGCCCAGGCTGGAGTGCGGTGGCCGGATCTCAGCTCACTGCAAGCTCCGCCTCCCGGGTTCACGCCATTCTCCTGCCTCAGCCTCCCGAGTAGCTGGGACCACAGGCGCCCGCCACTTCGCCCGGCTAGTTTTTTGTATTTTTTAGTAGAGACGGGGTTTCACCGTGTTAGCCAGGATGGTCTCGATCTCCTGACCTCGTGATCTGCCCGTCTCGGCCTCCCAAAGTGCTGGGATTACAGGCTTGAGCCACCGCGCCCGGCCCTCATTGTGTTTTTGATTTGCTTTTCTCTAATGATCAGTGATGTTGAGCTTTTTTCCACAGGTTTGTTGGCTGCATGTATATCTTCTTTTGAGAAGTGTCTGTTCATATTCTTTGCTCACTTTTAAATGGGGTTATTTTTTTCCTGTAGTTTCTGGATATTACACCTTTGTCTGATGGATAGACTGCAATAATTTTCTCCCATTCTGTAGTTTGTCTCTTCACTCTGATGACAGTTTCTTTTGCTGCACAGAAGCTCTTTAATTAGATCCCATTTGTCAATTTTTGCTTCTGTTGCAATTGCTTTTGACGTTTTTGTCACGAAATCTTTGTCCGTGTCTATGTCCTGAATGGTATTGCCTAGATTTTCTTCTAGGGTTTTCATAGTTTTGGGTTTTACATTTAAATCTTTAATCCATCTCGAGTTAACTTTTGTACAAGGTGTAAGGAAAGGGTCTAGTTTCAATTTTCTGCATACAGCTAGCCAGTTCTCCCAGCATCATTTATTAAATAGCAAATCCTTTCCCCATTGCTTTTGTCAGGTTTGTTGAAGATCACATGGCTGTAGATGTGCAGTCTTAGTTTTGAGTTCTATATTCTGTTCCACTGTCTATGTGTTTGTTTTTGTACTAATACCATGCTATTTCAGTTACTATAGCCTTGTAGTTGAGTTTGAAGTCAGATACATGATGCCTTCAGTTTTGTTCTTTTTGCTTAGGATTGTCTTCGTTATACAGGCTCTTTTTTGGTTCCATTTGAACTTTAAAGGAGTTTTTTCTAATTCTGTGAAGAATGTCAAGGGTAGTTTAATGGGAATAGCACTGAATCTATAAATTACTCTGGGCAGTATGGCCATTTTCATGATATTGATTCTTCCCATCCATGAGTGTGGAATGTTTTTCCATTTGCTTGTGTGCTCTCTGATTTCTCTGAGCAGCAGTTTGTAGTTTTCCTTGAAGAGGTCCTTCACTTCCCTTGTTAGCTGTATTCCTAGGTATTTTATTCTCTTTGTAGCAATTGCGAAAGGGAATTCATTCATGATTTGGCTTTCTGCTTGTCTACTGCTGGTGTATAGAAATGCTTGTGATTTTTGCACATTGATTTTGTACTTTGCTGAAGGTGCTTATCAGCTTAAGAAGCTTTGGGGCTGAGATGATGGGGTTTTCAGATATAGCAGTATGTCATCTGCAAACAGAGATAGCTTGACTTCCTCTCTTCCTATCTGAATACCCTTTATTTCTTTCTCTTGCCTGATTGCCGTGGCCAGAACTTCCAATTCTACGTTGAATAGGAGTGGTGAGAGAAGGCATCCTTGTCTTGAGCTGATTTTCAAGGGGAATGCTTTGAGCTTTTTCCCATTCAGTATGATATTGGCTGTGGGTTTGTCATAAATGGCTCTTATATTTTGAGGTATGTTCCATAAAAACCTAGTTTATTGAAAGTTTTTAACATTAAGGGAATTTTATCGAAGGCCTTTTCTGCATCTATTGAGATAATCACGTGGTTTTTGTCTTTAGTTCTGTTTAGGTGATAAATCACGTTTATTGATTTGCATACGTTGAACCAGTCTTGCCTCTTGGGGATGAAGCTGTCTTGATCATGGTGGATAAGTTTTTTGATGTGCTGCTGGATTCAGGTTGTCAGTATTTTATTGAGGATTTTTGCATCGATGTTCATCAGGGACATTGGCTTGAAGTTTTCTTTTTTCGTTGTATCCCTGCCAGGTTTTGACATCAGGATGATGCTGGCCTCATAAAATGAGTCAGGGAGGAGTCCCTCCTTTTCAGTTGTTTGGAATAGTTTCAGAAGAAATGGTACCAGCTCCTCTTTGTACCTCTGGTAGAATTCGGCTGTGAATCCATCTGGTCCTGGGCTTTTTTTGGTTGGTAGGCTATTAATTACTGCCTCAATTTCAGAACTTGTTATTGTCTATTCAGAGATTCAACTTCTTCCTGGTTCAGTCTTGGGAGGGTATGTGTGTCCAGGAATTTATCCATTTCTTCTAGATTTTCTAGTTTATTTGCACAGATATTCTCTGATGGTTGTTTATATTTCTGTGGGGTCAGTGGTGATATCCCCTTTATAATTTTTTATTGTGTCTATTTGATTCTTCTCTCTTTCCTTCTTTATTAGTCTAGCTAGTGGTCTACTTTATTAATTTTTTTTCATAAAAACAGCTCCTAGATTCACTGATTTTTTTTAAAGGTTTTTTTCATTTCTGTCTCTTTCAGTTCTGCTCTGATCTTGGTTAGTTCTTGTCTTCTGCTAGCTTTGGCCTTTTTTTTGCTCTTGATTCTCTAGTTCTTTTAGTTTTGATATTAGGATGTCAATTTGAGATCTTTTAACTTTCTGATGTGGGCGTTTAGTGCTATAACTTTCCCTCTTTAACACTGCTTTGGCTGTGTCCCAGAGATTCTGGCACAATGTCTCTTTATTCTCATTGGTTTCAAAGAACTTCTTGATTTCTGCCTTGGTTTTGTTATTTACCCAGGAGTCATTCAGGGGCAAGTTGTTTAATTTCCATGTAGTTGTGTGGTTTTGAGTGAGTTTCTCAACCTTGAGTTCTAATTTTATTGCACTGTGGTCTGAGAAACTGTTTCTTACGATTTCAGTTGTTTGGCATTTGCTAGGAGTGTTTTACTTCCAACTATGCAATCTTTTTAGGAGTAAGTGCCATGTGGCACAAAGAAGAATATATATTCTGTTGTTTTTGGGTGGAGAGTTCTATAGGTATCTGTCAGGTCCACTTGATCCAGAGTTGAGTTTGGGTCCTGAATATCTTTGTTAATTTTCTGTCTCAGTGATCTAATATTGACAGTGCAGTGCTAAAGCCTCCCACTATTATTGTGTGGGAGTCTAAGTCTCTTTGTAGGTCTCTAAGAACTTGTTTTATGAATCTGCATCCTCCTGTATTTTTAGGATAGTTAGCACTTCTTGTTGAATTGAGTCCTTTACCATTATGTAACGCACTTGTCTTTTTTGATCTTTCTTTTTGGTTTAATGTCTGTTTTGTAAGGCTTTAACACTAGGATTGTTAGAAAAACAAACACTAACATTGTTAGAGAAAACCCCTGGTTTTCTCTGCTTTCTATTTGCTTGGTAAATTTTCCTCCATCCCTTTATTTTGAGCCTATGTGTGCCTTTGCACATGAGATGGGTCTCTTGAATACAGCACACTGATGGGTCTTGACTCTTTATCCAGCTTGCCATTCTGTGTCTTTCAATTGGGGGCATTTAGCTCATTTACATTTAAGGTTAATATATGTATGAATTTGATCCTGTCATCATGATGCTAGCTGGTTATTTTGCAGACTTGCTGATGTAGTTGCTTCGAAATGTCATTGGTCTGTGTACTTTAGTGTGTGTTTGTAGTGGCTGGTATTGGTTTTTTCTTTCCATATTTAGTGCTTCTCTCAGGAGCTCTTGCAAGGCAGGCCTGGTGGTGACAAATTCTCTCAGCATTTGCTTTTCTGAAAAGGATTTTATTTCTCCTTCACTTTACGAAGTTTAGTTTGGCTGGTTATGAAATTCTGAGTTGGAAATTCTTTTCTTTAAGAATACTGAATATTGGCCCCCAATCTCTTCTGGCTTGTAGGGTTTCTGCTGAGAGGTCCACTGTTAGTCTGATGGGCTTCCCTTTATAGGTGACCTGGCCTTTTTCTCTGGCTGCCCTTAATACTTTTCCTTCATTTTTGCTTTGGAGAATCTGATGATTACGTGTCTTGGGATGATCTTTCTTCTCATGGAGTATCTTACTGTGGTTCTCTGGATTTCCTGAATTTGAATGTTGGCCTACCTTGCTAGGTTGGAGAAGTTCTGGATGATATCCTGATGTACGTTTTCCAACTTTGTTCCATTCTTCCATCTTTCAGGTACCCCAATCAGTTGTAGGTTTGGTCTTTTTACATAATCCCATAGTTCTCAGAGGTTTTGTTCATTCCTTTTCATTCTTTATTCTCTAATCTTGTCTGCCTGTCTTATTTCAGCAAGATAGTCTTCAAGCTCTGAAATTCTTTCCTTTCCTTGGTCTATCCAGCTATTGATACTGATAGTTGTATTATGAAGTTCTCGTGTTGTGTTTCGCAGCTCCATCAGGTCATTTATTATCCTCTCTAAAATGGCAGACTGGAGCTGCAGTGATGGCAGCCATCTCTTCCTGCAGGGGCTCAGTTGTCTTAGGCAGCAGGCAGTTGCAGTGATGGCAGCCGCTCCTCCCACTGGGAGCTCAGTCATCTTTGGCAGCAGGCAGCTGCAGTGATGGCAGCCGCCCCTTCCCCTAGGAACTTGGTAGTCTTAGGCAGTCTCCAGTTGAACAGCTGCCAAGAATCTGCATAGTTCTGTGCTTGGGAACCAAGGCCCGGGTGGTGTGGGCTTATGAGGGGATCTCCTGATCTGTGGGTTGCACAGATCCATGGAAAAACCATGGTTCCCCAGGTGGGGTAGCACACTCACTACCTCCCTTGGCTGGGAGTGGCAGTTCCCCTTCCCCTGTGTGGATGCTGGGTTGGCTGTCACTCCACTCTACTTTTCCTCACTCACCATGGGTTGCACCAACTGCCTAGTCAGTCCCAGTGAGAGAACCTGGATACCTCAGTTGCTGGTGTAGGATTTACTCTCTGTTTTCATTCTTCTACGTGGGAGCCTCCAACCATAGCTGTTTTTAGTTGGCCATCTTGGCCCCTCCTTGTTTTCTTTTTTTTTTCTTCTTGTTTGGAAATTGCAGCATGGTTATCTACTGGCAGGAATAATCTCTTCCATCTCTAAAGTAATGTTATACCTTGTTTATATTTGTCTTCTGGTATCTATCACTCTCCATCTTATGCTATAGATATTTAAATATTTGCCTTACCTCTGCTAGTAGATGGTAAACTCATTGAAGGCAGAGCCTATGTCTTATTAATCTTTGTATTCTCTGCCACTTTTAGAACAGTGCCTTCCTTACACTCATAGTAGATACTCAGTAAATACTTTGAGTATTTAATGAATGGCAAATCTTTTAAACAAAGTCCAAAGTTGGGAAGCAAAAAGTAAAGCAGTGCTTTCTGCTGTCGTTTTACTTCTCTAAGCCACTGAATATTTATAAAGTCTTTGTCACAAAGTGATTACCTCACTGGAAAAATAATTTGCACTTTTTTCTTTATAGACCTATAGTATAAACATTTTATTTAAAGTTTATTTTTAATTGGCAACAATTTTATATATGCATGGTGTATACCATGATGTTTTGAGATATGTATACATTGTGGAATAACTTAACTGAAGAAATTAACATACTTTGGTGCTATTGGATTAATACTGGTCCTTGGTTAAACTACTTGCATGTTAACACAGGGGTCTTTGGATATATAACAAATTAACTAAAAGGAATGTCTCAAAGGAGGAGTGTTGTAATTCTCTGGCACATCAGCAGGTAGGGTTGTGTGTGCATGCATGTGTGTGCATGCGTGCATGTGTTTCCCACAAATATTAATCGAGCACTATTTTATGTGCCATGAGGCTTTTCCCACTCAAGACTCACCCCAAATTATACAGTACCTAGCTACTTTACCAATAAAAAACCTACTTCAGTCGGGTGTGGTGACTCACACCTGTAATCCCAGCTCTTTGGGAGGCTGTGGGGGGTGGATCATGAGGTCAACAGATCGAGACTATCCTGGCCAACACGGTAAAACCCTGCTTCTACCAAAAATACAAAAATTAGCTGGGCATGGTGGCGCATGCCTGTAGTCCCAGCTACTTGGGAGGCTGAGGCAGGAGAATTGCTTGAACCCAGGAGGCGGAGGTTGCAGTGAGCTGAGATCATGCCACTGCACTCCAGCCTGGCAACAGAGCAAGACTCTGTCTAAAAAAAAAAAAAAAAAAAAAGTTGTCACGGACTTCTCTTATTTTGTAAATTACAAACCCAAAGCACTTCTTACTGTCTTGGGCCGTTAGAAAACATCCTAACATGGTGCCTAACATGGCTAACATGGTGAAACCCTGTCTCTACTAAAAATACAAAAAAATTAGCCGGGTATGGTGGTAGGCGCCTGTAGGTCCCAGCAACTCGGGAGGCTGAGGCAGGAGAATGGTGTGAACCCGGGAGGTGGAGCTTGCAATGAGCCAAGATGGCGCCACTGTACTCCAGACTGGGTGACAGAGCAAGACTCCATCTCAAAAAAAAAAAAGAAAGAAAACTTAATCAGCAGGAAAAAGGACCAAAAAATGTTGTTTCTCTTTTTGATTGTGACTGTAGAACAGCAGTTTGATAGAAGAGAAAAAAAAATTGAGAAAAAAATATGCACCTTTTCCTCTTGAAGGACCCCGTGAGTTATCACCTAGCAGCCAGTGGCCCATAAAATCCATTTAGGCAGAAATAGGAAAGGAAGGAATGAAACATTTTTAAAAAGGTAAGAAGGTTATAATGAAAACTAGATTTTATTTTTGAATAGAAAAAATAGTTTCCTATAAAGCAAAACTATTTCATGGCCACAAATATATTCTGATAGCTACCTTACAAATGATTACTAATGGTCACAAATAATCTGCAAGGACATTAGCTTTATTAAACTCATATGTGTTACAATACATGTGAAAATACATGTCCCACCAAGAAGATCATAGCATTCAAGGGAATACTCACTTTAACTTACAATAGTAAAATTACCTAGTGATATCACTGTTACTGTTAATTTGCAGGTAGACTAGCTTGTTTGGTAAAAATAAACTACAAGGTACTTTAGGATATAGGATTTTTATTTGAGAGTTGGGGCAGAGGTAGGGGAGGGAGTCTAGACATCTTCCCCACTATAGCTGTCTGAACTGAGCTAAGTGGCTAAGAGTGACAGACTGAATTATTATAAAATCTAAACTGACAGCATTCCTCTGCAATGGGTTTACTTTTCTTAAGTACATTTGTAGGATTACAGCTATTCTAAAGTGGGCACAAATTGATGCTACAGGTTTCTCTAATGAGACTACAGTTCCCTCTAATGAGCCTACAGTTCCATAAGTACAACTTAACTTGTCTCTTATATTTTCTAGTTTAGTCCAGAGATGAGGTTGACTACGTTTTAGTTCAGAATTTTTGCAGGGAAAGTAATAAAAATGTAACTGAGATTTCCTATCTTCCATGATGCAGTTATAATCACTGAAAAGACTATATAAGAATTCAGCGCAAAATGAATAGGGGTTCACTCAGGATTGTCATCATCAAAGACACGGTTAAATACTAATGACACTATCTATGATGCAGAAAGCCTCCAAAGGGTCACACAAAGTACAAATGGATTCCTTTCTACTGAGCAGAGTAACAATATGGATCTTTGTTATATAGCAGTAACCTTTTTTTGTGGCGTGGTCATCTTGAAATGGAGCTATTTATACCAATGAAATTATTTTTCTCAGTTAAAGTGCATCCTCTTAAACCAGTCAGTTCTTAATATATGATGTTTCATCTTGGTTTTGAGACAGAGTCTGGCTTTGTTGCTCAGACTGGAGTGCAGTTGCGTGATCATGGCTCACTGCAACTTTGACCTGCTGGCTCAAATGATCCTCTTGTCTCACCCTATGGAGTAGCTGGGACCACAGGTGCATACCACCAGACCTGGCTAATTTTTTGATGTTTTTGCACAGATCGGGTCTCCCTATGTTGCTCAGGCTGGTCTCAAACCCCCGGCCTCCCAAAGTGTTAGGATTACAGGCGTGAGCTACCATGCCCGGCCTTCCCTGAAAATCAATTTTTAAAATGAAAAGTAAATGGGCCGGGTGCAATGGCTCATGCCTGTAATCCTAACACTTTGGGAGGCTGAGACAGGTGGACTGCCTGAACTCAGGAGTTCGAGACCACTCTGGGCAACATGGTGAAACCGCATCACTATTGTATTAAAATACAAAAAATTAGCCATGCAAGGTGTCAGGAGCCTGTAGTCCCAGCTACTCGAAAGGCTGAGGCACGAGAATTCCTTGGATCTGGGATGCAGAGGTTGCAGTGAGTTGAGATTGCACCACTGCACTCCAGCCTGGGCAACAGAACGAAACTCTGTCTCAAAAAAAAAAAGAAAAAAAAGTAAATGAGGAAAAGAGGCCTTTGATCATAGGAGAGAACATAGCAGAAACAAAATGTTCTAATATTCATGCAGGTTCTTCTTGATTAAATTGAGAACCTCAAGAAACTTCATTTTTCAAAACAACCAGTAGAAAAGCTCCTTAAACTACCTAAAGTAGAAATCATTATTCATTCTTTGGATATACTACAAATATCAGGAGACTTGTTCTGTTCCTATTAATATTACTGCCTCTATTTCACATAGTATTTGCAGCGTGAATTCCTCGTATTTCTATTTCCTGGCTCTTTCTGAAGAGCAAATAAGATAATGAATAGCTTTCCTAGGAAACTTAAAGAGGAAAGATAGATGACAGCAATATGGTCAGCTTAAATAGTTAGGTCCCTTGGTAATTCAAAGAATGTGTGGTTCAGATATACAAAGCATTTAGACTTTCATATAAGTCTCTCCAGTTAGGAGAAAGTGATTCCAAAGCTCTAGGGAAACACTGGCAATGGTAGAGTTTGTAGACTCAGGACTACATGGCACTTTGTACATCTGAAAATAATTTTCATATTGTCTTCAATCTAATAGTTTTATACCTTTTTCTACTTGCTTATTCAAGACAATGAGCCTCACAGCATTTCTGACAAAACCAAAAAGGCATAGCTGAAAGAATTATTATTTACTAGGGCTGAATAAAAAATATGGAAGTTCTCCTGGGATTTCTGTACATAAAGATGATAAAATAGGCATTGCTGTCACAAAATGTTAGCTTTATAATTTATATCAATAGTTGATTATCACTCACAGGATAAAATTTCAATTCCTTAGAATAGTATATAAAACCCTTCTTTGCTTTATTTTTAGCCCCATCTCTCATTATTCCATCACTCAGAAAGTTGATAATATTGTAGATATCAGAATACACTGTACTATTTCATAGTTTTCTGCTATAGCATATGATGCTCTTTCTGCCTAAAATACTTTTTCCCTCATCCTTTTATTGTCCTGGGAAATTACAACTCTTTCTTCACAACTTTTTTCAGTAAAAAATGTGCTCAAATAATGATAGAAACACGTCAAAAGATCTTGGAACAAGGCTGAGGAGCTCCCTTTGGCTAATCTGATATAAATTTATCATCAAAATAAATCATAATAGTAGCAGATTTTAATGTATTTAATAAAATAAAATAAGAATTTATGAATATATACTAAATATAAAAATGATTTAAATAAATTCTTCCTTTAAAAAAAAATCGAGACATTAAGTCTCGGTCACAGCTGAGTCAAGGGAGAAGCAAACCCAGATTTCAGGGTTGGGTCTCTATTAATATGTAATATCTATGAGGTATCCAAGTCCAGAAACCAACTTGCCAGTTCTGTACAGGATTCCATATGTAGATCAAATCTGGGGTTTCTAAAGTTAAGAATTCAGGCCTTGAAAATGAATTAGATCTACCTGAGCTTATTTTAAAAAGAAAGAGAGGAAGGGAGAGAGAGACACAGACACAGACACACACACACACACATACACACACACACAGAGATGCACAGAGAGATAGAGAGACAGAGAAAGAGAGACAGAGAGACAGAGAAAGAGAGAGACAGAGAGAGATGGACAGAGACAGAGAGAGAGACAGAGACAGAAAAACGGAGAGAGACAGAGACAAAGAGAGACAGACAGAGAGGGAGATGGAGAGAGAGAGACAGACAGAGAGGGGCTTAGGCCTCAGGCTTAGGCCTCATAGCGAAAAGCTGAAACAACTTCTGGGATGTTTTTCAAAGAGCCAGTTGTTCCACAAGGGGCTGTGGGTAGTTGTGGAAATTGAGAGAAGTGTTTAAAGATACATATTTGAGACAGAACGGACAGGGCTTGGTCATGGGTCCTTTAGGACATGGGGAAATACAGATTGGGAAAACCCTCCCAGAATCCTAGGTGAACAGTGGTACGATTTATTGAGACAGTAAGTCTGGGTCACAGGCGAGTCAAGGGAGAAGCAAACCCAGATTTTAGGGTTGGGTCTTTATTAATATGTAATATCTATTGAGCATCCAAGTCCAGAAATCAACTCACCAGTTCTATACAGGATTCTGTATGGAGATGAAATCTGGGGTTTCTAAAGTTAAGAATTGAGGCCTTGGAAATGGATTAGATCTACCTGAGTTTATTTTAAAAAGAAAGAGAGGGAGGGAGAGACAGACAGACAGAGAAAAAGACAGAGGGAGAGACACAGAGAGAGAGAGACACACACCAACAGAGAGACAGAGACGAGAGAGACAGAGAGAAAGAGAGAAAGACAGAGAGAGAGACACACATACACACAGAGAGAGAGAGACACACACATACACACAGAGAGAGAGAGAGACAGGAGGAGGAGGAGGAAGGGGGTACTCAAGAAATAACTACACATATTTTATAATGCTTTTGATGCCATAAACGGCTGGGGTATGCTTTTAAAACAACAACAGCAGCAGCAGCAGCAGCGCTTACGGATTTCTAGAAAATAAGATGTTATGAAGTATAGTTTACATCAACCGGCTCTCACTATACCTTGAGAGATTCAGAAAAGTGCTAGTTAACAACAGAAGAAGATACCAGCCAACATGTCCTGGGGAAAATATACATCTTCCTAAAAATTGGTGAATTCTACTTCACCTCAAAAGAAATAAGAAAAAGAAAAAATACAAACAAAACAAAACAAACACGGGCCAAGGCATCGTTTCTGGAAATATTAAGTAAGCAAATTATTATTATTGTTGTTTATTTTTGTTTTTTCTTTTTTTTTTTTTGAGATGGAGTCTTATCTCTGTCACCCAGGCTCAAGTGCAGTGGTGCGATCTTGGCTCACTGCAACCTCTATCTCCCAGGTTCAAGCAATTCTCCTGTCTCAGCCTCCTAAGTAGCTGGGATTACAAGTATGTGCCACCATGCCTGGCTAATTTTTGTATTTTTAGTAGAGACAGGGTTTCACAATGTTGGCCAGGCTGGTTTTCAACTCCCGACCTCAGGTAATCCACCTGCCTTGGCATCCCAAAGTGCTAGGATTACAGGCATGAGCCACTGCCTCCGGCCAAATTACCATTTTTTAGAAAGTGTTTCTATTGGGGGAGGATTCATGATGGCCGAATAGGAACAGCTCTGGTCTGCAGTTCCCAGCGAAATTCACACAGAAGGCGGGTGATTTCTGCATTTCCAGCTGAGGTACCCAGTTCATCTCATTGGGACTGGTTTGACAGTGGGTGCAGCCCACGGAGGGTGAGCTGAAGCAGGGCAGGGCATCGCCTCACCCGGGAAGCACAACGGGTTGGGTAATTTTCTCCTCTACCCAAGGGAAGCTGTGAGGGTCTGAGCCTGAGGATCTCCGGCACAGATACTGCGCTTGTCCCATGGTCTTCGCAACCTGCAAACCAGGAGAGCCCCTCCTGTGCCTACTCCACCAGGGCCCTGGGTTTCAAGCACAAAACTGGGCAGCCAATTGGGCAGACACTGAACTAACTGCAGGAGTTCTTTTTTTCCCATACCCTAGTGGCGCCTGGAACGCCAGCAAGACAGAACCGTTCACTCCTGTGGAAAGGGGTGCTGAAGCAAGGGAAGCAAGTGGCCTGGCTCTGTGGGTCCCACCCCCACGGGGCCCAAGAAACTGAGATCCACTGGCTTGAAATTCTCGCTCCCAGCACAGCAGCAATCTGAGATCCACCTGGGAGGTTCGAGCTTGGTGGGGGAGGGATGTATGCCATTGCTGAGGCTTGAGTAGGTAGTTTTATGGTCACAGTGTAAACAAAGCCGCTGGGAAGTCTGAATGGGGCAGAGCCCACTGCAGATCAGCAAGGCAGCTGTGGCCAGACTGCCAGATTTCTCCTCTCTGGACAGAGTGTCTATGTAAAAAAGGCAGCAGCCCCAGTCAGGGGCTTATAGCAGACTTAAACGTCCCTGCCTGATGGCTCTGAAGAGAGCATTGGGCCTACCAGCATAGCATTCGAGCTCTGCTAAGGGTCAGACTGCCTCTTCAAGTTGATCCCTGACCCCAGTGTATACTGACTAGGAGACATCTCCCAATGGGGGCCGACAGACACTTCATACAGGAGACCTCTGGCTGGCATCTGGCAGGTGCCCCTCTGGGTCAAAGCTTCCAGAGGAAAGAGCAGGCAGCAATCTTTGCTGCTTTGCAGCCTCCATTGGTAATACCCAGGCAAATAGGGTTGGGAGTGGACCTCCGGCAAACTCCAGCAGACTGGCAGCAGAGGGGCCTGACTGTTAGAAGGAAAAGAAACAAACAGAAAGGATTAGCACGTCCACTCAAAGACCCCATCCGAAGGTCACCAACATCAAAGACCAAAGGTAGAGAAATCCACAAAGATGGGGAAAAACCAGAGCAAAAAGGCTGAAAATCCCAAAAACCAAAACACCCCTCTTTCTCCAAAGGATCACAACTCCTCGTCAGCAAGGGAACAAAACTAGACGGAGAATGAGTTTGATGAACTGACAGAAGTAGGCTTCAGAAGGTGGGTAATAACAAACTCCTCTGAGTTAAAGGAAAATGTTCTAACCCAATGAAAGGAAGTTAAGAACCTTGAAAAAAGGATAGTCGAATTGCTAACTAGAATAACCAATGTAAAGAACATAAATGACTGGATGGAGCTACAAAACACAGCACAAGAACTTTGTGAAGAAGACACAAGTATCAAAAACCAAATCAATCAAGTGGAAGAAAGCATAGCAGTGATTGAAGATCAACTTAATAAAATACAGATAGAAGACAAGATTAGAGTAAAAAGAATACAAAGGAATGAACAAAACCTCCAAGAAATATGGGACTATGTGAAAAGACAAAATCTGTTTGATTTGTGTACCTGGAAGTGATGGGAGAATGGAACCAAGTTGGAAAAGACCCTTCAGGATATTATCCAGAAGAACTTCCCCAACCTAGCAAGACAGGCCAACATTCAAATTCAGTAAATACAGAGAACACAACAAAGATACTCGAAGAGCAACCCCAAAACACATAATCGTCAGATTCACCAAGGTTGAAATAAAGGAAAAAATGTTAAGGGCAGCCAGAGAGAAAGGTCGGGTTACTCACAAAGGGAAGCCCATCAGATTGACAGCAGATCTCTCTGCAGAAACTCTACAAGCCAGAAGAGAGTGGGCGCCAATATTTGACATTCTCAAAGAAAATAATTTTCAACCCAGAATTTCATATCCAGCCAAACTAAGCTTCATAAGCAAAGGGGAAATAAAATCATTTACAGACAAGCAAATGCTGCGGGATTTTGTCACCACCAGATCTGCCTTACAAGAGCTCCTGAAGGAAGCACTAAACATGGAAAGAAAGGAACAACCAGTATCAGCCATTGCAAAAACATACCAAATTGTAAAGAACATCGACACTATGAAGAAACTGCATCAACTAATGGGCAAAATAACCAGCTAGCATCATAATGACAGGATCAAATTCACATATAACAATATGGACCTTAAATGTAAATGGGTTAAATGCCCCAATTAAAAGACACAGACTGGCAAATTGGATAAAGAGTCAAGACCCATCAGTGTGTTGTATTCACGAGACCCATCTTATGTGCAAAGACACACATAGGCTCAAAATAAAGGGATGGAGGAAGATCTAACAAGCAAATGGAAAGAAAAAAAAGCAGGAGCTGCAAGGAGTTGGTCTTAATCTCTGATAAAACAGTCTTTAAACCAACAAAGATCAAAAGAGACAAAGAAGGCCATTACATAATGGTAAAGGATCAATGCAGCAAGAAGAGCTAACTATCCTAAATATATATGCACCCAATACAGGAGCACCCAGATTCATAAAGCATGTTCTTAGAGACCTACAAAGAGACTTAGACTCCCACACAATAATAGTGGGAGACTTTAACACATCACTGTCAATATTAGACAGATCAACAAGACAGAAAATTAACAAGAATATTCAGGACTTGAACTCAGCTCTGGACCAAGCAGACCTACAGAAATGTACAGAACTCTCCACCCCTAATCAACAGAATATACATTCTTCTGAGCAACTCATTGCACTTATTCTAAAACTGACCACATAATTGGAAGTAAAACACTCCTCAGCAAATGCAAAAGAACGGAAATTATAACAGTCTCTCAGACCACAGTGCAATCAAATTAGAACTCAGGGTTGAGAAACTCACTCAAAACCACACAACTACATGGAAACTGAACAACCTGCTCCTGAATGACTACAAGGTCAATAACGAAATGAAGGCAGAAATAAAGATGTTCTTTGAAACCAATGAGAATGAAGACACAATGTACCAGAATCCCTGGGACACATTTAAAGCAGTGTTTAGAGAGAAATTTATAGCACTAAATGCCTACAAGAGAAAGCAGGAAAGATCTAAAATTGACACCCTAACATCAAAATTAAAAGAACTAGAGAAGCAAGAGTAAACAAATTCAAAAGCTAGCAGAAGGCAAGAAATAACTAAGATAAGAGCAGAACTGAAGGAGATAGAGACACAAAAAACCCTTCAAAAAAATCAGTGAATCCATGAGCTGTTTTTTGGGAAAAAAAAAAAAATCAACAAAATAGACCTCTAGCGAGACTAATAAAGAAGAAAAGAGAGAAGAATCAAATAGATGCAAAAAGAAATGATAAAGGGGATATCACCACTAATCAACATAAACTACCATCAGAGAATACTATAAACACCTCTGTGCAAATAAACGAGAAAATCTAGAAGAAATGAATAAATTCCTGGACACATAAACCCTCCCAAGCTAAGCCAGGAAGAAGTTGAATCCCTGAATAAAACAATAATAAATTCTGAAATTGAGGCAGTAATTAATAGTCTACCACCCCAAAAAAGTCCAGGACCAGATGGATTAACAGCTGAATTCCACCAGAGGTACAAAGAGTAGCTGGTACCATTCCTTCTGAAACCATTCTAAACAACAGAAAAAGAGGGAATCCTCCCTAACTCATTTTATGAGGCCAGCATCATCCTGATACCAAAACCCGGCAGAGACACAACAAAAAAGTACAATTTCAAGCCAATATCCCTGATGAACATCTATGCAAAAATCCTCAATAAAATACTGGCAAATCAAATCCAGCAGCATATCAAAAAGCTTATCCACCACGATCAAGTCGGCTTCATCCCTAAGATGAAAGGCTGGTTCAACATACGCAAATCAATATATGTAATCCACCACATAAACCAAACCAATGACAAAAAACACACGATCATCTCCATCGATGCAGAAAAGGCCTTCGACAAAATTCAACACCCCTTCCTGCTAAAAACTCTCAATAAGCTGGTATTGATGGAATGCATCTCAAAATAATAAGAGCTATTTATGACAAACCTACAGCCAATATCGTACTGAATGGGCAAAAACTGGAAGCATTCCCTTTGAAAACCAGCATAAGAGGATGCCCTCTCTCACCACTCCTATTCAACATAATATTGGAAGTTCTGGCCAGGGCAATCAGGCAAGAGAAAGCAATAAAGGGTATTCAAATAATAAGAGAGGAACCAAATTGTCTCTGTTTGCAGATGACATGATTGTATATTTAGAAAACCCCATCATCTCAGCCCAAAATATCCTTAAGCTGACAAGCAACTTCAGCAAAGTCTCAGGATACAAAATTAATGTGCAAAAATCACAAGCGTTCTATACCCTAACAACAGACAAACAGAGTCAAATCATGAGAGAACTCCCAGTCACACTTGCTACAAAGAGAATAAAATACCTAGGAATACGACTTACAAGGGATGTGAAGGACCTCTTCAAGGAGAACTACAAACCACTGCTCAAGCAAATAAAAGAGGACACAAACAAATGGAAAAAACATTCCATGCTCATGGATAGGAAGAACGAATATCGTGAAAATGGCCATACTGCCCAAAGTAATTTACAGATTAAATGCTATCCCCATCAAGCTATCACCGACTTTCTTCACAGAATTGGAAAAAAATAATTTAAACTTCATATGGAACCAAAAAAGAGCTCATATAGCCAAGACAATCCTGGGCAAGAAGAACAAAGCTGGAGGCATCATGCTACCTGACGTCAGACTGTAGTAACCAAAACAGCATGGTACTGGTGCCAAAACAGACATATAGACCAATGGGACAGAACGAAGGCCTGAGAAATAACACCACACATCTACAAACATCTGATCTTTGACAAAGCTGACACACAAAAGCAATGGGGAAAATATTCCCTATTTAATATAAACACTGTTGGGAAAACTGGCTAGCCCTATGCAAAAAACTGAAACTGGACCCATTCCTTACACCTTATACGAAAATCAACTGAAGATGGATGAAAGACTTAAACATAAGACCTAGGACCATAAAAACCCTACAAGAAACCCTGGGCAATTCCATTCAGGACATAGGCATGGCCAAAGACTTCATATCTAAAACACTAAAATAAGTGGCAACAAAAGCCAAAATTGACAAATGGGATCCAATTAAACTAAAGAGCTTCCACACAGCAAAAGAAACTATCATCAGAGTGAACAGGCAACCTACAGAATGGGAGAAAATTTTTGTAATCTATCCATCTGACAAAGGGCTAATATCCAGAATCTACAAAGAAGTTAAACAAATTCACAACAAAAAACCAAATAATCCTATCAAAAAATGGGCAAAGTATATGAACAGACATTTCTCAAAAGAAGACATTTATGCAGCCAACAGACATATGAAAATAGGCTCATCATCACTGGTCATTAGAGAAATGCAAATCAAAACCACAATGAGATACCATCTCATGCGAGTTAGAATGGAGATCATTAAAAAGTCAGAAAACAACAGATGCTGGAGAGGTTGTGGAAAAATAGGAACACATTCACACTGCTGGTGGGAGTGTAAATTAGTTCAACCATTGTAGATGACAGTGTGGCGATTCATCAAAGATCTAGAACTAGAAATACCATTTGACCCAGCAATCCCATTTCTGGGCATATACCCAAAGATTGTAAATCATTCTACGATAAAGACACATGCACACGTATGTTTATTGTGGTACTATTCACACTAGCAAAGACTTGGAACCAACCCATCAATGATAGACTGGATTAAGAAAATGTGGCACATACACACCGTGGAATACTATACAGCCATAAAAAAGGATGACTTCATGTCCTTTGCAGGGACATGGATGAAGCTGGAGACCATCATTCTCAGCAAAGTATCACAATATCTGAAAACCAAACAGCACATGTTCTCACTCATGAGTAGGAGTTGAACAATCAGAACACATGGACACAGGGACGGGAACATCACACACCGGGGCCTGTTGTGGGGTGGGGGGCTAGTGGAGGGATAACATTAGGAGAAATACTTAATGTAGGTGACGGGCCGATGGGTGCAGCAAACCACCATGGCATGTGTATACCTATGTAACAAAACTGCAGCTTCTACACACGTACCCCAGAACTTAAAGTATAATTAAAAAAAAAAAAAAAAAAAGTGTTTGCATTTTGGGCAAATACCAATAAGGCCCAAAGTAGAGCTATGACGCCTTTCTCATTTTGAAAATATGCTGGCCTGAGAATAAATTCTTCCTTATAACAGAAGGTCAACTGTTACATGAAGAAATATTGGAATTAGAAAATCGCCACTTGGCAACCTTCTAGTCATAATTGGTTTAGGGAAAAATCATCAGTTAATGCTAAGACTAGAAGGTAAAAGCCTCAAGAAAAACAAAACATATTTGTCTGGTCTCAAACTATATCCCCACAAGACATTTATTAACTGTACTCATTAACTACAGTGGAGAAATCTGGCAGACACCCTTTTAGCCAAGTGATCAAAGTTAGTATCACCAGTAATGGGATAAACTGACATCATGAGCCCCCTGATAAGATGCATTGAGAAAGATACAACATCACATTTGAGATATTCCTGATCAAATGTATAATCAGAATTACACCATTAGGAAACCTGAGAAAAATATAAATTTGAGGAACATTGTACAAAATAACTGACCTGTATGCTTCAAAAATATAAAGGCAATGAAATACAAAGACAAACTTGAAGACTTGTTCCATATTAAAAGAGTCTAAAGAGACAGGATAACTAAATGTAATGCATGATTCTGGATTGAATCCTAGATCAGAAGAAAAGAATGCTGTCTCCTTTGTTATAAAGAACATTATTAGAAAAACTGTCAAAATGTAACTTGAATAAGATTACATAATAGTATTGTGGCAATGTTCATTTCCTAATTTTCATAATTGTACTGTGGTTATGTAAGAGAAAGTCTTTTTTATTTGCCACCCTTCCAGATTTTTTTGGAAGGAAATACACATTAAATTATTTAGGGGTAAAGAGGCATCATGTCTGCAATTTACTCAGAAGTAGTTTAGGATAATATGTATATTAATATATAGAGAGAAATGATAAAGGAAATGTGACAAAATGTTAACATTTGGGGGAGTCTGGATAAAAGATATACAGGAATTCTCTATACTATTCTTGTAACATTTCCAAAGTTTGAAATTATTTCAAAATTTCAAAAATCACTTTCATTAACAGTCTCTCCTTTCTGAAACAATGCATGTATGACTATTTTTGCACTGAGGTACTATAAAATACTCAATTTTTAGGATTTTAATTGCATATTATATTAACCACATATCTCACTGTAATTATACTTATTTATATACATGTCTGTTTTCTTAACTAGATTATCACCTCTTTGACGAAGAAAAAAAGGCCTTAACATCAAGGTCCAAAGATGTTATGCACACAGTACAGTCTAGATTATATAGACTGACAAAGCAGAAGGGTTGTATAGATAAGCAAACACTACTTACAACTTCAAACTTTATTCTAGTCAATATAGGGCACTTTGTTAAGCACAGTGAGTGAGGTTTTGTTTTGTTTTGAGACAGGGTCTTGCTCTGTTGCCCAGGCTGGAGTGCAGTGGATTGATCTCAGCTCACTGTAACCTCCACCTCCCGGGCTCAAGGAATCTTCCCACCTCAGCCTCCTGAGTAGCTGAGACTATAGCATGTGCCACTACATCCAACTAATTTTTAAATTTTTGGTAGATGAGATCTCACTATATTGCCCAGACTGGTCTTGAACTCCTGGGCTCAAGTGATCCTCCTTCCTTGGCCTCCCAAAGTGCTGGGATTACAGGCATGAGCCACTGCACCAGCCTGGGAGTATGTTGAAATAAACAAGATGAGATTCCTATCTTACACAGTCTTTCAAGGAACACATAAATCAGGCTGTGTTTTAAGGAAAAAAATAACAGACTATGCGTATGCTTATGTTTTAAAGTACAAACAAAATACTCTGCAAGATAACAAAGAAAAAGGAACAACTAATTCTGATGGGACAAACTGCAAGGCTTTACAGAGGGGGAGACAATTAAGAGGGGCTTTAAACAATGAGAAAAAGGGGAAGAACATATGAAACTGGAGAAAATATGAACAAAATTACAGACATCTGAAAGTACTTTTAGAGAATGCAAAATTGCCCAATGAGGCTGGAGGTTGGAGGTGAAGAGGATGAAATATAAGGTATAAGTCTGGTCAATTCTGTTCAGTACAAATTTTGGAGGCTTAGTACTATGGAAAATGGAGAACCATTCAAGATTTTCAGTAGAAAAGCAGTATGTACTTTATAATGTAATACTTGACTGATGGAAGACTGTCAGGGAGCAAGAGATTGAAGATAGGAAGAGCAATTATTATGCTACTGCAATCCTAAAGGAGAATGATGAAGAAGGCCTGAACTATTACAACAGGAATGGGAAAAAGGATATTTAGAAGAGCTGCAGCAGAGGGTTCTATGACTGACTGACTATGCTTTGAGAAGGAGATGGTAAATATCATGAGGAGATTTCAAATTTAGTTGTTAGAGTAAGTGGGAGTGTAACTGTATAAAAGAACAATACAGGAATAATTTGGAGGAAAGGATTCTAAATCTGGTTTCTGATGAAAGAAATGAGATGCCAGCAGGACATCAAAGGGTGATTCCAGTATGCAACAGCAAGGAGAGTCTAGAGCTTGGAAGAGAAGTCAGGCTTAAAATAGAAAGCCATTGGTATGTAGGTGGTGAATCTAATAATGGGAATCAGTAATTCATTTGTTACACATAGAATGGTAACATACATATCATAAAAAAGAGACACTGAAGGACAATATATGTCCATTCCAGGATAATTCTATGATCAATGATTAACTTAACTTTTTAATACATTTTCCAGATGCTTAATCTGTATACATTTTGTAACCCTGTTAAACAATTTTTAAGTATTTAAATTATGTTAAAAAGTTTAACAGAATTAACAATATGTGCATATTGTTGTACAACAGATCGCTAGAAGCTTCTCATTTTGTGTGAATGAAGCTCTGCATCCATTGGACAATTCCCTATTTCCCTCTCCTCCCAGCCCCTGGCAACCACCATTCTACTTTCTGTGAGTTCAATTACTTCAGATGTCTCATATAAGTAGAACCATGAAGTATTAGTTTTGTTTTGGTGATTGGCTTATTTCACTTAGCATTATGTCCTGAAGGTTCATCCATGTTGTAGCATATGACAGGATTTCTTTATTTTTTTGAAGGCTCAATAACATTCCATTGTATAAATAGGCCATATTTTGCCTATCCACTCATCTGTTAATGAACATTTAGATTACTTTCATATCTTTGCTATTGTAGATAACGCTATGATGAACACAGGTGTGTAAGTATCTTTTTGAGATCTTATTTTCAATTCTTTTGGATATATACCCAGAAGTGGCATTGACAGATCATATGAAAGTTCTATTTTTTAATTTTTTGAAGAAATGCCATACTATTTTCTGTAGCAGTTGCAACATTTCACAAACCTACCAACAGAGCACAAGGGTTTCAATAGCTCCCTATTATCACCAATACTTGTTATTTTCTTTTCTTTTTTTTTTGTAGTCATCCTAATGGGTGTTAGGTGGTATCTCATTGTGATTTTAATTTGTATTTCCCTGATGATTAGTGACATTGAGCAGCTTTTCATATGTGTGTTGGCCATTTGTGTATCTTCTTTGCGAAATGTCTATGCAAGTCCTTTCCCCATTTTTAAATTGGAATATTTGATTTTTTTGTTGCTGAGTTGTAGGGATTATGTATTCTGGATATTAACCCCTTATCAGATATACGATTTGCAATTACTTTTTCCCATTCTGTTGCTGCCATTTCATTCTGTGGATCGTGACCTTTGATGCACAAAATATTTAAATTTGAGGTAGTCTCATTTGTTTACATTTGTATAAGTTGTCTGTACTTTTTGGTATCATATCCAAGAGATCGTTTCCCATTCCAATGTCATAAAGATTTTCTGCATATTTCCTTCTGTGAGTTTCATAGTTTCAGACTTATAAGACTTAACTATTAGATATTTAATCCATTTTGAGGTAGCTTTTGTGCATGGTATAAGATAAGGGTTATCTTCATTCTTTTGCAAAGAGAATAGCTGTTTTCCCAACAACATTTATTGAAGAGACTGTCCTTTCCCCATTGAATGCTCTTGGCACCATCTTCAAAGATCATTTGACCATATACATGAACACGTATTTTTGGGCTCTATATTCTGTTACATTAGTTTATATGTCTGTCTTTACGCCAGTACCAAACTTTTTGATTACTGTAACTTTATAATATGCTTTGAAATCAAGAGATGTAAGACTTCCAGCTTTGTTCTTCTTTTTCAAGATTGTTTTGGTTGTTCCAGGACCTCTGAAATTCCGTATGAATTTTAGGGTGGTACTTTCTATTTCTATAAAAAAAAGTCAGTGGGATTTTGACAGGGATTGCATTGAATTTGTAGATTCCTTTGGGTAGTATGGATATTTTAACAATATTCTGTCTTTCCATCCATGAATCCAGATATTTTTCCATTTACTATGACTTTAACTTTATTCAGCAATGATTTGTGGTTTTCACTGCAGAAGTCTTTCATTTTCTTAGGTAAGTTTATTCCTGAGTATTTTTTTCTTTCTGATGCTATTGTAAATGGGATTTTCTTAATTTCTTTTTCAGATTGTTAATTGTTCACTGTTAGTGTATAAAATTCAACTGATTTTTTATTGTTGACTTTGTACTTTGCAGTTTTACTGGCTTCTTGTATTAGCTTTAACAGTGTTTTGCTCTCTCTCTCTCTCTCTCTGTGTGTGTGTGTGTGTGTGTGTGTGTGTGTGTGTATGTATGTATATGAGTGGAATCTTCAGAGTTTTCTACATAAGATCATGTCATCTGGAAACAGAGATAATCTTACTTCTTTCTTTCCAGTTGCGATGCATTTTCTTTCTTTTTATTGCATAACCGCTTTGGTTAGAACTTCCAGGATTATACTGAAGAGAAGTGGCAAAAATGAGCATCTTTGCTTTTTTTTGATCTTAAAAAAAAAGTTTCCAGTTTTTCACCATTTAGTATGCTAGTTATGAGATTTTCAGAAATGACCTTTATTATATTGAAGTAATTTCCTTCCATTTCTAGTTTGCTGATTGTTATATCATGAAAGGTTGCTGAATTTTCTAAAATGCATTTTCTGCATCATTTGAGATGATCATGTGATTTTCATTCCATGTTCTGTTAATGTGGCATATTACATTTATTGATTTTCATGCATTGAACGATCCTTGCATTCCAGGGATAAATCCCACATGGCTGAAGTATATAATCCAATTTGGTTTGCTAGTATTTTGTTGAGGATTTCTGCATCAATTTTTTTTATCAGCTATCTTTTTTATGATTGTATCTTTTTCTATTCGTATCAGGGTAATGTTACTTAATAAAATTATTTTAGAAGCATTCCTTCTTCTTCAAGTTTTTGGAAGATTTTGAGAAGAACTGGTACCAATTCTTTAAATGCTTGGTAGAATTCTCCAGTGAAGCCATCTGGTCATGGGTTTTACTTTATTAGGAGGTTTTCTTTATTGGGAGGATTTTGATTACTGATTCAATATCCTTAATGGTTATAGATATGTTTAGATTTTCTATTTCTCCATAATTCAGTCACCAGGACTGTGACTGAACACCAAGGTTGTGTTTCTAGGAATTTATCCACTTCTTCTAGGTGATTCAATTTGTCGGCATATAATTGTATAGAGTAGTCTCTTACCATCTGTATTTCCGATGCATCAGTTGCAATGTCTCCTCTTTTTATTTTTGATTTTAGTTATTTTGAGTCTTCTCTCTTTTTTTGTCTAGCTAAGAGTTTGTCAATTTTGTTGGCATTTTAGAAAACCCAACTCTTAGTTTCATTGTTTCTTTTCTTTTTTCTTTTATTTCTGATTTTAGTTATTTTGAGTCTTCTCTCTTTTTTTGTCTAGCTAAGAGTTTGTCAATTTTGTTGGCATTTTAGAAAACCCAACTCTTAGTTTCATTGTTTTTTTTTTCCTAGTATTTTTATTCTCTATTTTGTTTATTTCTGCTCTGATCTTTATTATTTCCTTCTTTCTGCTAACTTTGGATTTAGTTTATTCTTTTTCTCATTTCTTGAGGTAAAAAGTTAGGTTGCTGGTTTGAGGTCTTTCCTCCTCATTAAAGTACATGCCACTAATATAAACTTCTCTCTTAGTATTGCTGTCGCTGCAATTCATAAGTTTTGGTGTGTTATGTTTTTGCCTCAAGATATTTCTAATTTCTCCCATGATTTTTTTCTTTGATCTACTGGTTGTTCAAGAGTGTCTCATTTAATTTTCACATATTTGTGTATTTTCCAGTTTTCCTACTGCTATTGATGTCTAGTTCCAGTCCACTAAGATTGTAAAAGATATCTCACAGATTTCAATCTTCTTAACTTTGTTAAGACTTGTTTTTTAGCCTAATATGTGGTCTATCCTACAGAACATTCCATGTATGTTGGGTGGAATATTGTTAGATCTAATTGGTCGACAGTGTTCAAATTCTCTGTTTCCTTATTAATCCTTTTGGTTGTTCTATCCATTATCCAAAGTAGAATATTGAAATCTCCTGCCATTATTGTGTTATTGTCTATTCTCCCTTCAATCCTGTCAATGTTTACTTCTTATATTTGGGTGCTGTAATGTTAGCTGGATTTTAATTTATAATTGTTATATATTTCTGTTCTATCAATATAATATTCTTCTTTGTCTCTTGTGACAGTGTTTAACCTTTGTCTAATAAAAGTATGGCCACCCCTGCTTCTTTTGGTTATAATTTGCATGAAGTAGTATCTTTTTCTGTCCTTTCATTTTCAGCCTATATGTGTCTTTACATCAAGGATGAGTCTCTTGTAGACATAATATAATTGCATGCTGTTTCTTTAATCCATTCATTCACTTTGTCTTTTTACTGGGGAGTTTAATCCAATTACATTTAAAAGCCTTATTATTGGCACATGTTTTCTGTCTGTCTTGTAGCTATTTTAGTCCCTCTTTTTCTCTCTTGCTGTCTTCCTTTGTATTATTAATATGCTTTCATTACTTTCTCATTTTCTTTTCTGTATCTTTTATAAGTATTTTCTTTGTAATTACCATGAGACTTACAGGAAACATAGTTAGAACAATCTATCAATCATACATGAAAGTCTACTCTTTTACATTCCCATCCTCATTGTGTTTTTGATGTCACAAATTACATCTTTAGGTATAATTTATCCATTAACAGTCATTTGTAGTTATACCTTAGGTTTTTGTCTATTAAATTCTATCCAGAATTACATGTGCTTTACATATAATTCTACTTTGGATAACCATTATAGTAATATAGTTTTATGAATTCATATATATATATTTTTTCCTTTACCAGTGAGCTTTGTATTTTTCATAAACTTTCATGTTGCTGTCTAGGGCCCTTTCATGTCAACTTGCAGGACTCTCCTTAGCATTTCTTGTAAGCCAGGTCTAGTTGTGATGAACTCCCTTAGGTTTTGTTTGCCTGAGAAAGTCTTTATTTTTTCATTTTTGAAAGGACAGTTTTGCTGGGTGCAGTATTCCTCACTGGCAGATTTTGTTCCTTTAGCACTCTGAATATAACATACTGCTCCCTTCTGACTGGTAAAATTTATCCAATGACATTCTTATGAGAACTTCATTGTACAGGATGAGTCACTTTTCTCTTGCTCCTTTCAGATTGTCTCTCTGCCCTTGATTTTTGACAGTTTGATTATAACATGTCTTAGTGTGGGTCTCTTTAGATTCACCTTAGTTATATCCTTTGAACTTCAAGTGTCTGGATGTACATTTCTTTCGTCAAATTTGGGAAGTTTTTGACCGTTATTTCTTCAAATAAGTTCTGTGTCCCTTTTCTCTTGGAACTCTCATAATGTATACACTGGTCCACATAATGGCATTCTATAAATCTCTTTGGCATTCTTTTTTTTTTTTGAGTTGGGGTCTCACTCTGTTGCCCATGATGGAGTGCAGTGGTGTGATCTTGGCTCACTGAAACTTCCATCTCCTGGGTTCAAGCAATTCTTTTGGCTCAGCCTCCTGAGTAGCTGGGATTACAGGTGTGCACCACCAGGCCTGGCTAATTTTTGTATTTTTAGTAGAGATAGGGTTTCACCATTTTGGCCAGGCTAGTCTCGAACCCCTGGACTCAAGTGATCCGCCCACCTTGGCCTCCCAAAGTGCTGGGATTACAGGTGTGAACCACCACTCCTGGCCTCTTTGGCTTTCTTTACTTTACTTTTCTGTTCTGTTTTTTTCTCTTTGCTCCTCTAACAATAATTTCAAATGAGCTATCTTCCAATTTTGCTGCTTTTCTCTTCTGATTGCTCCAGTAATTGTTGAACCCCTCTAGTGAATTTTTCAATTCTGTTATTGTATCCTTTGGCTCTAGAATCTCTCTTTGGTTCTTTTTTTTTTTTTTTTTTTTTTTTTTTTTTGAGGCGGAGTCTCGCTCTGTCGCCCAGGCTGGAGTGCAGTGGCCAGATCTCAGCTCACTGCAAGCTCCGCCTCCTGGGTTTACGCCATTCTCCTGCCTCAGCCTCCCGAGTAGCTGGGACTACAAGCGCCCGCCACCTCGCCCGGCTAGTTTTTTGTATTTTTAGTAGAGACGGGGTTTCACCGTGTTAGCCAGGATGGTCTTGATCTCCTGACCTCGTGATCCGCCCGTCTCGGCCTCCCAAAGTGCTGGGATTACAGGCTTGAGCCACCGCGCCCGGCCGGTTCTTTTTTAATAGTTTCTAACTTTTTGTTGAAATCTTCATTTTGTACATTCATTGGTTTCCTGATTTTGTTTAGTTGTCCATTTGTGTTCTCTTTTAGATCAGTAACCTTTTTAAAGGTAATTATTTTGAATTATTTGCCAGGTAATCATAAATCTCTGTTTCTTTGAAGTTGGTTTCTAGATAATTACTTTGATCTTCTGATATTTTGCTGAGTTTTAGTCATTTGAGAAACAACCATGTCTCCCAGTCTTTACAGACGGGCCTTATATAGGGGACATTCTCACCAATCAACCTGGCTAGAAATTCTGAGGGGGCCTCTGAAACCTTTTTGAAAGCGGGGGAGTGTGACTTCTCTGGGTCTGTGTATGTAATTTCCCAATTAGATAGGTTTGCAGGTTTCTATGTCAGGAGCTTGCAATCTCTTGCTCTCAATGGTGTTTGTCTGCAGCATTGTAGGCTCTGTGGTGCTGCTGTAGCAAGCCATCACTGTTCCTTATTCTCAGTGGTGCGCAGACATCCAAAGTATGCCAGCTCTCTGTTACCACCCCAGTGAGGCAAGAGAGAAACCATTCCCTTGGTAGCCCTCCAAAAAGTCAGAACACCTAATGCATGTTCCACTCTTCTCTCCCTCCTGGGTGAAAAGTCAAGAATTGGGCACTTTCTCCAGATTGCACTGATTGGTGCTGGTACCTGTGTTGGCACTGTAGGCCTTGTGGTACTACAGCAAGCTGCCTCCACTCTCCCTGGCTTTCAGCAGCCCTCAGGCATTCAAACTGTGGTAGTTCCGTCAATGCAGTGAGACAGAAAGCAGTTCTTTGGGCAGCTTTCTGAAAAGCTAGAATATTGCATGTATGTTTCACTCTTCCCCCACCGAAAGAAGCCATGAGTAGGGTGTTTTCTCTTTATTATGCTAAGCTATGCTGACTTGGAGGAGGGACTATCACAGGTAAAGTAAAACAGTTCTTACCCATTTCAATGTGGCTATTCTTGACTTTGTGCCAGCTTGGGGATATTGCAACTACCTGTTTTCTGGAGTTCTCATGAAGCTATTATGACCATATATTGATGTTAAGTTGGTGTCTCTGTGAGGATATGAGGGTTGGGGCATCCTATCTATTAACTTAATGTTTCTTAGCAATACCAGCTACAATGCTGACAATGAGGAAGGTAAAAAGCCTAACTCAAAGTAATGAATGATGCAACTTTTCATATAAAATAAAAAGGTGATAACCGAGAAAAATAAGAGAAATAAGACAAAATTTAAACTGAATAGAGAATACTACTTTGGGAATTTAGGTTTCACAAGTAAAAAAATTATATTTGAGAGCCAGGCATGATGGCTACTCAGGAGATTGAGGCAGCAGGATTGTTTGAGCCCAGGAGTTCAAATCTAGTCTGGGCAACATAGATCCAATCTCTAAAAAATTTTTTCTTTTTAAATTTTGAGAACCTAGTAAATAAACTACATGAGGATATAGTAAAGAAAATTGAATCAAGTTGGTTTACTTAGATTAGATAAAAAAGTCGAGATAATGCTTATAAACAGTACCTCAATAAATATTTATGGAAGTCAATTGCTAATTATCTTTAGTTATAAAAAGAAAGATAATCTAAATGATGGTAAGCAGCTATTATCAGATCCTGTGAATGCCAATCAAGATGATAAGGGATTAGGTTGTAGCAAGAGATAAGAATTTTTTTTTCTAAAAATAGGAGGCACAAGAAATTAACATACTTCTCCGAGGATTATTTCAAAATCCTGTTTCCTGGGAATAATAAAAAAGATAAAAATTAATGTTTCTTAATAGTAAGATGCAAGAAAATTAACCAGAAGACCTGTCCATCTATGACAAATTAAGGGGTATAAGACTGAAAAGTCTGATTTATACTCCAGGCAAGAGGTAGTAATAAGTCCAGAACCTGGGTGGCAGTAGTGAGAATGAATGAAGGGATAGGGGCCAGAGTGAATATATGAGATAATTTGAAGAGAAGGAGCAGTTAAACAAACAAACAAACAAAAAAACCCCAGTATTTTCAATAAATTAACATTAGAGTTTTTGCTAATGTTCATTGTTTTCCTTCTCTGTTCCCATACGGGTTTCTTATTTAGCATATTCTGCTGCCTTTTGCTTGCTCTGTCTGCTCAAGGTCTTTCTCTCATTTATTTATGCAGTCATCCAATCAACTTTTATTGAGAGAGAGTCATGGTGATAGATTCTGGTAACAGTATCAGGGAACAAGATAGATGAGGTCTTGCAAGATGCTTAGGGTAGAGTAGAGGGGACAGTGGAGAAGACAGAAAAGCACTACACTGTAAATAGGCTTGCAATAAACTAGGGAAACTACAGTATACTAGGAAAGAACTTGGGAGGGGCACTTTGCTCAGATTTGGGAGGTGATAGAAGGCTTCCTGAAAGAACTGTAGGATAGGTAGGAGTTATCCAGGTTTCAGAAGAAATGAGAAATCAACATTTTGGGAAAGAGGGAACTATCCGCAAATTGAAATGTCCATATGGCTGGTGTACTGCATTCCAGGTAAACCTAGAGATAAGCAGAAGCCATTGGTAAGCAATTTTAAGGAGTTGGGCCTTTATGCAAGAACAATAAGGAGCCATTAAAGGGTTAAAGTTATTTAAGGAGTATGATAGGTTTAGATTTGTATTTTAGAATGATAAAAATGCTTGTAGGATGAGGAATAAAAAACACTAAAGATTTCTGCTTTGGACAAATCAGTGGCTAGTGATGTTACTCCTTGAAATATGGAAGAAGAGTAGATTAAGATTATAAATTTAGTTTTAGTCATGTTAAGTATAAGATACTTGTGTAATATTCAAGAAAAGATCTACAACAGACAATTGGAAAAAAAAAATCTGCAGTTTAGGAAGAAGATAGGGATTGCAGTTACAGATTTGGTTTATTTGAAAGCCTTGTTAATAGATGGCTTTGCTCATGCATAATATAGAGTGTGAATGTGAATGGAAGATCTATGGGAGAAGTCTGAATAATACTGATATTTAATGACTGGGAAAAAAAAAACAACAAAAAAACCCCAAAAAACACCATGAAAGCTACCAAAGAAGCTGGAGAAAATGCAAACAGATAGTTTAAAAGCAACACTAGAAGTGCCAAGAAAGATAATTACTTCATTAAGGAGGGAGTGATTTATAAAGGTACCCAAGCTTTACCTGCCTTCCTTTTAGGCTTTCCCTTCCTCTTATACCCTAATCGTAGTCCTAAATGCACCCATTTGCTTAAAACTCTGCTCTCAGAGGTGGCAGTCAAATTATCTGATAAATTTACGTAAGACTAGTGTATTTTAAAGCTTAATTTGTTACTCCAACCTGTTAATGTATCTTCATTAAAAGAGTAGATATTTTAAGACAATGTCTTTACTCTAAAGAATAATGATAAGGCTGGGTGCAGTGGCTCATGTCTGTAATCCCAGCACTTTGGGAGGCTGAGGCAGGTGGATCACCTGAGGTCAGGAGTTCAAGACCAGCCTGGCCAACACAGTGAAATCCCATCTCTACTAAAAATATAAAATTAGCAGGGTGTGGTGGCACATGCCTATAATCCCAGCTACTTGGGAGGCTGAGGCAGGAGAACCTCCGGGAAGTGGAGGTTGCAGTGAGCCAAGATCGTGTCATTGCACCCCAGCGTGGGCAACAAGAGCAAAACTCCATCTCAAAAACAAAGAATAATGATAATACCAGAAGCACCAATAGTATACTAATAATAGTAATGCTAGTAGTACTAGTAGTAACAGTAACAATAGCAGCTACAAAGCTGTAGTACACAAAAAAGCATGGTATTTATATAAAGCCAGACATATAGATCAATGAAACAGAATAGGGAACCAACTAACTTTTGACAAAGGCATCAGGAACATGCACCAGAGAAAAGGTATCTTCCTCAGTAAACGGTGCTGGGAAAACTGGATAGCCATATGCAGAAAAATGAAACTAGATGCCTATCTTTTATTATATACAAAAATCACCTGAAAATGGATTAAAGACTTAAACATAAGAACAAAAACTATAAAACTGCTAGAAGAAAACACAGAAGAAACACACTTTGGGACATTGGTATAGGCAAATATTTTTTGGCTAAGACTTCAAAAGTACAGACAACAAAAGAAAAACAGACAAATGAGACTATATCAAACTAAAAAGCTTCCACACAGCAAAAGAAACAATCAACAGAGTTAACCTGCAACATGGGAGAAAATACTTGCAAACTGTTCATCTGACAAGGGACTAATATCCACAACATACAAGGAATTCAAACAACTCAACAGAAAAAACCCAAATAATTCCATTAAAAAGTAATCAAATTAGCTGAATAGACATCTCTCAAAAGAGGACATACCTATGGCCAATAGGTATATGAAAAAATGCCCAACATCACTAATCATCAGAGAAATGCAAATCAAAACTATAATGAAATATAATCCGGCTCCAGTTAGAATGGCTACTATAAAAAACAAAAAACAAAAAGTAATGAATGCTGGTAAGGATGTGGAGAATAGGGAACTCTTACACACTGTTGGTGGGAATGTAAATTAGTAAGACATTATAAAAAACACTATGGACTCCCTCAGAAAAGTACATATAGAACTACCAATATAACTCAGCAATTCTACAATTGGGTATATATCCAAAGGAAAGGAAATCAGCATATCAAAGAGATGCCTGTACCCCCATGTTTACTGAAGCACTGTCCACCATAGCCAAGATATAGAATTAAACTGTGTCCATAAATAAATAAGTGGATAAAGAAAATGTGGTATATATGCACAATGGACTACTATTTAAAATAGTAGAAATTCTGTCATTTGCAGCAACACAGATGGAACTGGAAGGCATGTTAAGTGAAGGTAAGATAGGCACAGAATGACAGATATTGTAACTTTTCATTAAACTGTGGGAGCTAAAAAAGTTGACCTCATTGAGGCAGTGAGTAGAGTGATATTATCAGAGGCTGGGAAGGATGGGGTGGGGGATAAAGAGAAGTTGGCTAAAAGGTACAAACATACAGTTATATAGAATGAATAAGTTCTAATGTTTTATAGTACAGTAGGGTGACTATAGTTAACATCAATGTATTGTATATTTCAAAATAACTAGAATATAGGATTTGAAATGTTCCCAACATGAAGAAATGATAAATGCTCAAGAGGTGATGGATATCCCAAATACCCTGAATTGATCATTACAAATTCTATGCATGTATCAAGATATCATATGTACTCCATAAATAGGTACAAATATATATCAATAAAAATTCTAAATTCCATTAAAATAGACTTAAAAAATCTATAAAAGTTAATCCCAGGAAAATGCACCACTTGTCCTATACACAGGCTGAACAAAGTACATTAAGAAAACAATTAAGGCTGGGCACGGTGGCTCACGCCTGTAATCTTAGCACTTTGGGAGGCTGAGGCAGGCTGATCACGAGGTCAGGAGTTCAAGACCAGTCTGGGCAACATAGTGAAACCCTGTCTCTATTAAAAATACAAAAATTAGCTGGGCATGGTGGCGCACACCTGTAGTCCCAGCTACTTGGGAGGCTGAGGCAGAAGAATCACTTGAACCTGGGAAGTGGAGGTTGCAGTGAACTGAGATCATGCCTCTGCATTCCAGCCTGGGTGACAGAGCAAGACTCTGTCTCGGGGTGGGGGAGAAAGAAAGCAATTAAAACACTGTATTGAAGTGCTGAAATATAAGTTCACATATGGCATTCCTCACTGTAACATTTTTTTAGTTTACTTGATTTCTTGCATAAAACCAGTTATTCATAAAAATAACAAAATTTTGCTTTGTTAAAAATAAAGTGGTTGACAGAAGGAAATGAATTACAGGTGGAAAGATGACATAAGACAATAACTAGTATCATATCATCTTTATAGTATATGTGGTAATAAAATGATTTTGGCACCAATAATCAGATATTTGTTTATAAGTACCCATGGATATACCAGATATCAATTTCTATTCTTATCTATTGCTTATTTTGTGTAATATTGAATTGAGTTTTGAAGGCCTTATTGCAATTAAGTAGGTAACACAGCATGTTCGTTAAAAATGTGGGCTATAAAATCAAGGTCTGAAATACTGGCTTCAACTCATATACCATTTACTTACACAAGCAACTTATTTAACTCTGGAATCTTTGATTTCCTTATCTATTTAATGTAGAAATTAATAGAATTTTACTCACAGGATTTGTTGTTGTATGTGAGGATTAAGTAGGATGAAACATGTAGAAAAGTATTTGATACACAGTAACATTCAATAAAAAGTAACCTTGTTATTATCATCATTATCAAGAAAATAATGGTAATTGGCAGTATCAGTAGTAATAGTAACAATAATATCAGCTAACATTTACTGAGTGATTATGTACCTAGCATAAATATACTAATTAATCCTTGTAACAATCTATAAGGTAGATCATCTTATTACCACATTTTAAAATTTATTTATTTTATTCTTTACAATTTCTGCCCTTTGTGAATAAGTTATTACCACATTTTACAGATCAGGAAAGTGAGGCATAGAGATACTGAGCACTTGGTCAAGTTCACACAGCTAATAAGTAGAGAAATCAAGATTTTAACATAGGGAGTTTGACTCTAGAAAGGAAAAATGCCACTTCAACAAAGACTTAGTCTTAGAGTCAGAGTCACAGAAAGGAAAGTCAGGATATTTATAAGATTTTGAAGTTTGGTCCAAAGTAGATCTTTTAATATAGGCGCTTCATTAAGAATGGATAAAGATCGTGATACAATCATTTAGGATTGATGGATATAGCAAGGCAAGGGGTTGTAAGAGCTTGTTCACATTTGGTGCCCACGAAAGAGGTTCAGTTTCTAAGGACTTGGTTAAGTCATATAATGGCATGGCAATTTCAGAAAAGTTGGGAACTCATTGTCTGCAATAGCCAGTGAGACCCAGGTATCTTCTTAATTAGGGCCAAGATTTGGTTTTCAGGGATGTAAAAGAGGCATTAAGTTTATTACATTTTATTTTGCCTTGGCCAAGGAATTTCTTATGGAAGTACTTTTGCAATCTGATTTTATTTGGGATACTTCTTCAAACCAATACAAAACTCTAGCTCATTAATTGTTTGCAATTTTGTTTCCTTTTTATGCTCAGGCTCCTTTTAAATAAACAATTTTGTTCATATCAAAAATTCCTTAGGGTGCTTACTATAATTCTTCCATAGCAAGACTCTCACTAACAAAACAGAAAGAGAACAAGGAAGGTTCTCATAGGTTGATCAATGACCCAGGGCAAAGTTTATCTAAAGGACACCAGTCTTACAAGAAACCTGAAACTTGGTTTTCAGGGCCAGCTTGCAAAATACTTACTGAGGCCTATGTCTATGTTTTTCCTTATGAACTTACCCCTTACAGAGATATAACAGAAAATGACAAGGATAGACAGAGATAAATAGAAGTGTTATTGGTAATAAGACAGATTTTCACCAAGGATAAATGCATTTCCAAATTTAGATTATCAAAGGTGTCCTAAAAAGGATTCCTTACTCCTAGGAGACAAAATACAGTTGGCAACTGGAGAGCTCAAAGAAAATAAATCAAAGTTCAATCTAATGTGAGACTCACCTCACTGTAACAACTGGAAACACTCTCCATGCCCTAAATTGGAGGTTCAAAGGGACTCAGAGGAATTTATTTCTTTGAGGTGTGAGCCACTGTGCCTGGCCAATATAATGGTCTCGGGTGAGCAATAATTGTGCTTGCCCAAGGGTTTGGAGCTAAGATAACAGATTTACAAAACAAAAATGGAAAAATTTACACAAAAAAACCCCAAGAATTTTTACCTTTGTGAAGGTCTCTATTTTTTTATTGTGAAATAAAGATCAGTCACATGAGCACTCTGTGCCCATGTGACCCAACCCCAATAAAAACCCTGAACATTAAGGCTCAGTGAGCTTCCTTGCTTGGCAATACTTGATGCATTCTGTCATACATTGTTGCTGGGAGAAATAAGCAATGTCCATATGGCTCCACTGGGAGAGGGCAACTGGAAGCTTGCATCTGGTTTCTTCTGGACTCTGCCCTATGTATCTTTTTGCCTTTGCTGATGTTAATCTTTATCCTTTCAGTGTAATAAACCATAACCAGGAGTATAACACAAAAATAATGCGGATAACCTGCTAGAAATAGAAATCATTCAATTTGCTAAAACTCCCAGTGGCATGAGTATCAGCAAACCTATTTCAGTATGACTCCCCTGTACTTCTCTTGATAAAGATCAGGAAGAAGATAGGGTGATGTAATTAAGCTATTAAGTTATAAAGAACAATAATAAAACAATTAGAATTTATACAGCACTTTTTTCTTAGGATCCTAAATCTTTTAAGACACAATTTTCAATGACATCATTTCAAGGATACAGATAAGGAAAACCTATTATAGTTCCTTTTTATAAGATAGAAAAATGAATGATATACAAAGTTAAATGACTTCTGAGTTAATGCTATTAGTGATCAAACCAATAAATAAAATAGAGGATAGAGGATTCTTTACTCTTGGTTTAGGGTTCTATGTTCTAAAACATGCTGCCTGTGAAGTTATGACACGTCAGAAATTCATATTCACAAAATGATTATGATGTACCCTTTTGGGAGCCACATATTCTTTTTTTAGAATTAGCTTCTCTTCAGGAATGTACATTATTATTATTATTATTTTCAGTTAGTTTGTTTTCAAATAACTTTTGGCAGTGAAACAATTAAAGAGATTCAGCGTCACAGAGGAGCTCATTCCTACCCTCCTAGGAGTGTATCAAAGTTCTGGTGTCAGCTTGCAAAAACAATTAGATTAAGGGAAATATTTATTAATATATTGATACTGGCAATATTTTTACAAGGTAAAAGCCCTAATATTCATATTAGTCACACAAATGTTCCCCATTGCTTTCTTCTTTTTTTCACCAAAATATCATTTTTAGCTTTATAAGCTCTAGTTCAGCAGTCCACCAGAAATGGCAAAATACTTACTGGCTCTGAGAATGTTCTCCTTGCTGCTGCACCTGGACTGGACCTGTAGAAAGAGCATAAACTCAGTAATTTAGGGCTTATAGCATGAATAGGCAGATATACATATTTAAAGGGCAAGCTCCTGAGGTCTAGGAGCAAAGGCTTTACATATTAGTATTTCAGATGTCGTAACATGTTAGTAAAAATTTTATACTTGTTTCATCTTTTTTATTTATCTTTTCCTTATCTTAAAGAAAGAACTGACTTCTAGAAAAAAATTTGGGGTACAATATTGCAAATTACACAGAGATAAACCAAAGGTGATTTTTTATTCATTTGTATTTAAAAATCAGTATATGGAAATTTGTTACTGTATATTTAGTTGTAAATATTGGCCCTTAATATTAAGGCATTTAGTATATCTCTTGACTAGAATAATAATAAAAACTCAAGTAATAAAGTTGTAACTAAGTATTCCATTACAGTAATTTTTTAGTATGTATATATATTAATGGGAAGAAAATAGAGAAATCCTTACATAACATTTACATTTGTTTCTGATAACCTTTGTTAATTATTGATGATCATAATTTATCATAGTTGTAATATTATGAAATATGCTTCTGTTGAAAATCAATGAAATTGAACAAAATTTATTTACCAGTTCTTAGGTGATATATAATTTATCAATCAGAAACCCTTATGCTTTTACTCCAATGTTTAGGTCAATGTGAAACATTCTTTTCTTTTCTTTCTTTTTTTTTTTTTTTTTGAGACGGAGTTTCACTCTTTTTGCCCAGGCTGGAGTGCAATGGTGCGATCTCAGCTCACCGCAATCTCCACCTCCCGGGTTCAAGTGATTCTCCTGCCTCAGCCTCTCGAGTAGCTGGGATTACAGGCATGTGCCACCATGTCTGGCTAATTTTGTTTTCGTATTTTTAGTAGAGATGGGGTTTCTCCATGTTGGTCAGGCTGGTCTTGAACTCCCGACCTCAGGTGATCCACCCGCCTCGGCCTCACAAAGTGCTGGGATTACAGGTGTGAACCACTGCACCCGGCCTGAAACATTCTTTTAAATGTGACAAAACTGTTATATTCAAGGAGCATGGTACATGTCATTAACATGTTAATTTAAAGGAAACTGTATTTAAGCTCCACACCTCTGCTTCCCATTCCACAGCAGCTTGCCCCAGATGGATATATACACAACAAATTAATTTCTATAGTTCAACACAATCTACTATCATAATGAAACAACTTATGAAAGGAATGTTGCAACTTAGGGTGGGTTATGGTTGTCCTTCCCTGAAAAAAACAAGTGTTAATGTTAAAAAAAATAAAAATAAAAATAAAAAATAAAAAAGTCACAAACATACGTACAAGAAAAAAAATACACACACACACACACACACACACAGAGACACACCAAAAAAAAAAAAAAAAAAAAAAAAAAAAAAAAAAAAAAAAAAAAAAAGGAAAAAATATTCCAAATGTTAGTTGTTCTCTTTTGGCCCAGATTGTTCAACTAGTTTTAAACATACTAGAAGGAAAAAGCTAATCTGAAGATAATATTCTTATATTCTTTTACTCAGAGGTCTTATTTAAGAACAATTCTGGACCAAATGGGAAAGAAATCAATGACTGCTTGAAGAAAATAACACAGGGAAGAAGATGCAAGAATGAGGAAAAGAAAAGTGAGAGAGAGGTTTGAGGGTGTAAATATAGACAATGGAAAATAAAGTATGGAATTACAGAAGGGGACAATATGTAAATGCAGAATGTTCTGCTATTACTCATTAAAAATTCATACCAAGAGGGTAAGAATGACAAATGAACTTGCTGCAAAATAAATAAGCAAGTTGCTATACTATGGAATGAACGTAAGTGTAACTATACCACTACAGCCTTAAAGAAGAAAAGAAACACACACTAACAGACAATAGACAAGCTTAATAAAGAGAGAAACTACATTTTAAAAAGTGATTCAAAGAACACAAGAGAAAGCTAGAAGAGTGAGAGAAAAATCTGGTAGAGAGAAGGAAAAGAAAGGGGGAAATGTTAAAAGACAAAAACAGAGTTCAAAGAAGTCAAATGGAAGTCAAGAAAGTCTTCAACAAGATGTAGAAACAGAAGGAGCCCAAACCCATAGCGCAAAGCAATGTTTGCGAATGGAAAGTGGCTCCTTTGATCAGTAATAGTTACTCTTAAGTCGTAGCCTCTATTCCTCCAGAGTTCATCTTTAAGCCCTTCCAATCTAGAGTGGAGCTAGTGTATGGATAGAAACAAGAGATTTACAATGAACAGAGCAGTTCAGATGAGTAGTTCAAATTGTCTCATAAAATGTTCAACAGATTTATATAATGCCTCTTATATACATTTTCTAATGTATATAATGGAAATGGTGGTGAAGAACTAGTTGGTTTTACCAAAAAACCCAAACCAAACCAAAACAACAACAAAATACCCTCTCCCATTCCCTAGGTAACTTAAAAAATTAATAACAAAAATCATTCATAACATGAATTGAATAAAGAAACCCAAGTGTTGCTTTGTGGCACCTCAGTTTAGAACTATATATTTCAAACAGCTTTGGTGGAGAAATTTGGATGACGAAAACAGTTCAATCCCCTGACTCTGAGCGTTTATCAAGGTTCATAAATTGCCAACAGCAGTATAATAAATACTTTCCCATTTATATTACATTGGCTATTTGAACCAGATTTGGGGAGAATCACTTTCATATCAATGATAATAAGAATTTCTTTAGGGATCTTGAGTATGTGTGTGTGTATAAATCAATCAGTCAATCAATCTATACACCACTGAAGAAAACAAAAATTTAAAAATGTTTTTTATTATTTATGCAGGTAGCAAATAACTTTTTCTCTTGTACCATGAAACTAGTCCTCTTTATAATATGTACTTAATTTTATACAATTTCAAAATGAAAATTTTACTTAACTCACAATTTAATGGCATACACTTGAAACAATAAACTTGAGAAACAACTATTGTTCTTATACATATGGACTATAAAGAAGGTAACACAGATCTATCTCAAGTTTTATGGCTTCTTGTTTTTTTCTTCTGTTACCCTGGCTTTACTCAATGGGAAAAAAAGGAAAGCCTGGAAAGAAAAAAATAAAACAGATTTTGGCCTAACATTAAATTTGTCAGGGATTAGAAATAAAAGGTAAGGCATCTGATTACCTTCTACTTTATTCTATTGGATCATGTTATTTTACTTCAGTTAACATTTGACTTTACAGTATTGACAATTCCCCTTTCAACTGGAATCAAAACTAAAATAACATGTAGAAACAGCATATTATATTAAAATCAATGGAGAAAATAAAAAACATGAGGGACTGAATGAAAACATACGGTATTCATTTACTAATCAAGATTGTTTGAGACATCAAATAACTCATTTCAACATGTGTTTACATGTGTAATATAATTTTTGCTGAAGATCACATCATTCATTAGGAAATCTTAAAATATGAAACAGAAAAACAGAAGGGAGAGCACATAATAAATGTTAGGAACAAAAGTGAAAATGCCTTAAAAAAAGCTGAGGAAATTTTAACAAACAACAAGAATCTTTAGATACAGTTAGAGAAATCACTTACCTTATGCTTAGGTCATAACAAGAATAGCACAGTGTTTAAAGTCAGCTCTTCATTATGGGAGGTACAATTGAAAGCCATAGGTTATAATAACATGAATTGCTACACAGAAATGAAGACTTTTTCAGCCCAACATGAAAAGCTAACTCTTATGGGAGAACATTTCAACTTACGTTAAATGCAACATGAAGAACAATTGAGGGTGTTAAACATCAAAACACACCCAAACACATGAATCTCACACCAAAAAGAGAGAGATATCCCAATCTCTCAGGACACAGAAGATTTAATCTGTGACCATAATTCGTGACATATAAGGGAAGGCACATTGCTTTAACAGTGAAAGATGCATGCATAATGTATAACCATCCATTTACCTCCCCACCCTCCACCCAACTTGTACACACACAAGCCCACTAAGATACAGGGGAAAGAATGTAGTGCCAAGCTGTTATGAAGAAAGCAGGACACACGAAAGCATAGCAGTGGTCATGTGATTTGAGAGGTGTTCTTCCCTTAAACCATCCCATCACCATGCTTATTTCAAAGAAGCCAGGAAAAGATTCCCTTTCAATGCTGCAGTAGCTACGAGCCCCCAGCTTGAAGCTAGTGTGTGGAATTTTGATCACCGTTCCCTGCGATGTCAGGGGCTCTCCAGTGGAAGCCAGATGTACTGTAACACCAGTTAGTAGGGGTACAAATGTGTGAATAACAAACATCCTTTCCCTTCTGCATTTCACAGAAGTGAGGGAGGAGAGAAACAAAAAAATAAAACCCGTGTTAAGAATAGGTTCATAACAATATAAGAATGTATAAGTATTAAAATGGAAATTACATTTGATTGCAGGTTAACACAAATCAGGTTTCAAAAAATTGCCTATTTTGCTGCTCACCAGGCTAATTTGTATTCCTTTTTCTTGTAAATGGTATATAGTATGGCTCATATTGAAAAATTCTGAGCACTTGGTCAGATGGGGTCAAAGTGAAGAACAAAATAAGTCATATTTTTTGATGGACATTAGGAAAACTATCTTTCCATTTTAAACATGACTTTACTGGCCACTAACCACATTTTAAATTAGAAATTAAGTTTCTGTTTAGCTGCTTACTTACATAATCTGAGAAGTCCTCTGTTTTGGAAAGACACAATTTAAATTTTAATCTTTTTACATTGTTAAAAAAGCAAACAACAAAAAAGCTATTTAGAAACTGTTTCCTAAGTACTCTTCTCTATTATCAATACAAGGTATTTAACAAGGGCTATTCCTGTCAATAATAGGGTTATTTCAGCTCTTCAGAAAAAAACTCAATTTTGCTTTCATATTATTATCCATTTTATTCTTTTTGTGTGAGATGAGCTTTGATTCATGTGTACATCCCAATTTAGTTACCAGATGTCTAAACTGTTCAATGATCACGTACTCATTTTCTCTCTGTCCTTTTATTCTTAGCAGGCCAGAATATCTTGACTTTCCCTTTAATGTGGCTTTGGTATTTTAGGCTCTGGGCCCTCCCATAATCTCAGTTTTCTCACATGAAAAATAAAGATTGTGGCTCAAAGGAGATAATGCATTTATCAGTGATTTTAAGCTATAAAAATGAAAATAAATGTCAGTAGTTGTTATGATCAGTGGTGCCACTGACAGCTATAAAATAAATCTGTGATTACACACCCTCCTCATTATAATGTAGGCAAGCTCTCGTTTCTAACCCAAAGAGAGGGAGAAAATTCTATGTACAGTTATATGTTTCTCAGTAGGGATAGGCCAGAACATTTTGGAAATGTCATAGCCATATGTCCATATGCATGGTAGGCATGCAAGTCATATAATCTACAGCATGGAGCAAAGTCTCAACCAGCTCCTCTAGAAACTACCTTGTATTCTTGAGCTTTTAGATCTGAGACAAGCTGTTGCCTTTCTCTGGAACACACTGTTGCTTATTTTCTGATGCAGATACTACTTGTCCTTTAAGATTCAGCTTAGATTACCCCAGCCATTAAGAAAAAATTCCCAAGTTCCTCAATCAGAAATAATTTCTTCTTTCTCTAAACTCTTTTAGCAGTGTTGAGATATAATTTACCTACCATAAAACTCATTCATATTAAGTATAAAAGTATTAAAAGTTTGATGATTTTTAATAAAGTTATATGGCTGTGCAACCAACACTACAATCTAGGTTGAGATTTGCCTAGATTCTCAAGGCATCTTATTTGAACTTCTAATATAGGACTTATAGAAGTTTATAATATAGAATATGAGTTAATAGTTACTCATATTCCAATTACTGATATGAGTCCCCAAGTAGACCGCAGGTTCTTAGAGGAAAAGGATCATGACTTTATCTTCTTTCTATTTCCCACTACATTAAATACACTGCTTTGTACAGAGGAAATATTTGCTAAATCTGAATGCTTATTTTGTAGTAATTATTTTTCTTTTCAATCTTAGCAAACTAAAATTTATTTTTAATACTATAAGTATGATCATAGCCATTCCTGTACCTGTTTTATCAGCTTACAAAGAATTTTTACTTATTTGGGCCTGATAGTATTGACAGATAATATGAGAAGTATGTGGATTATAGTTAAGAGATATCTAGGTATCCTACAGAATGATCTCAAGAATTTCAAAATTAATATTATTTAAGGTTAATAACATAGTGACATTTGGAGTCCAGTAAAAGTTTTCTATACCAAGGGTTTCAGGTTAGGTTAAGAAGATTCCTTATTTCCTAAGAGAGCAGGATGTTTTATATCTTACATGGTCTGGTCACTATAATGACAGACATTATAGAAATTTTTGATGCATCATGGCTTATTTTGACTTTAGTTTTTCTACCTTATTAAATTTATTTAAGAGTAATGAGTCTCTGAAAGAATGAACTTCTTTGAGGATTATCTACTCATAAGATTAAGAGGAGAGAGAAAAAGGGACCCATTTACTCAGATTACTTGCCTCTTTAGCCTACCCTGAAACAGAAGCAAAAGTTTGATGTAAATAACATTAAGCCAATAACTCTACAATCTTAGACTCTTACATTCTATTTCTTTCTCTTCTTACTTCTTAAACACAAGTGGATAATTGTTCTAGAAAAGTTTTCTTCCATGGTTCCATTCATGCATCACTTTATTGGAATAAATTAGGATGCAAGTATTTGGCTCACTTGAGTGTAATAATAGCTCTTATGTGTTTAATTAGATTTATGATATCACAGCACATATTCAACTGAAGAACTCAAAGAGTTCTGGCTTATTTATGGCACGAAAGGCAGCATGATAAAGAGGATGTTCTTTGGAGTCCCATGGTATGATTTCCAGTACTGGATTTTCCTCTTCCTAGCTGTGCAACCTTGGATGTGACATTTAACATTTAGAGCTTTAATTTCCTTATCCATAATACGGGGAAAACTAAGTAGGATAGTGTAAGTGAAAGTGAAAACTATTGTAAGTAAAAATAAAATAGAAGTTGAAGCTGTTATTATCTTTATGAATATTTTAAGTCACATATATTTTATATAGGTAGAATCTGAGGCACGATAAGAAAAAAGAATTAGCTACAAATCATGCTAGGAATCAGTGACAAATAATAGACGAATTGCCAACTTCCAGACTAAAGCTACAGAAAAAGTCTGAGTAAAGGTGTGAGATTAGCTCTGCTAGGATTAATCTAATTCTCTGTTGTATGATTTTAGTACAGTTGTCTCCTCTCTATGGGTCTTGGTTTTCTTATCTGCAAAATATGGATGTTTCTAGGGGTTTTAACTCAGGTCAATGGGTCCCTTGAGAGAATCTTGTGGGTAAAAGGTCCATTCACTTGGACAGAGAAATGAAATTACAATCTTTATATTTAAAAATCTAATTAATATTTATCTTCTTTCATTATGAGCACAAGCAACAAATCACAGTAATATTAACAGAATCTCTTACTTCAATGGTTGTAAATATCTTTTTATGTTTATCATGATTTCAAATTATAGTAGTTATTAGACCTGCTCCTAGTTTGTTATTTAATACATTTAAAAATAGGCATTTATTATTATATCACAGTTTGTTTTAAGAGTTATTTTGATCATGATTTGAATTCGTTTTCTAATGCTATATATTTTATTTTATACACTTCAAAACATTTTAGCCTTTGACCAACTACCACATGGGTCCATGGCAGAAAAAAGGTTAAACGCCTCTGAGCCAGATAATTTCCAAGCCTCCTTTTATCTGCAGAATATTATAGCTATATGAAACCTTTCCCACCTCTATTTGCTGTCTTTTATCAAATCGTATATAAAAGGTGTCCATTTTTTTAGAAAATTATATAAAATTGGTCACCGAATTAAACAAATGCCCACTTAATAGACCAAAACAAGAAATAAAAAAGGAACATTGTTGCTTAAAAGTTATTAAATCCTCAGGGTTAAAAAAAATTCTGCTTCAGCTGTGCCTTTCCCATTAGTTCAGATGAACTAATCATTTAACAGTAATCACATTTAAAAACCTCTAATCAAAGGTAAACTTCCATACACGCACACATACACACATAAAAACAGACACACGTGTGTATGTATCCATAACCATTTATTCTTTGAATTTTCAGTCATTTATTGCTCACTGATAGAGAGTAGCAATGTTATTTTTTATTTTTATTTTTTTCCCCGAGATGGAGTCTTGCTCCGTCACCCAGGTTCCAGTGGAGTGGCATGATCTTGGCTCACTGCACCTCCGCTTCCCGGGTTCAAGCAACTCTCCTACCTCAGCCTCCTGAGTAGCTGGGACCACAGGTGTGCACCACCACACCTGGCTAATTTTTGTATTTTTAGTAGAGATGGGGTATAACCATGTTAGCTAGGCTGGTATTGAACTCCTGACCTCATGATCTACCTGCCTTGGCCTCCCAAAGTGCTGGGATTACAGGCTTGAGCCATAGGGTCCGGCCTGCTATTTTTTAAAATCTACATATAACATAAGAGTATGCTGGCAAACAGACAATACTTATAAGCAAAACAATTTTATAAATCTTTTCCAGGGGACCATTCTTAAATGTTTTCCCACTGTTATATAAATTTTCATTGTTAAATTCCACTGAGCTTTCCTAAGTTCTAGGTTAATGTGAAAAATACTTCCTTTTCAGTATTGACCCATTCTTAAGTTGGAAGTGTGTCAGGTTATATAGCTGGAGATGTTAATTATAATTACCACTGAAAAATCAAAGCTTGTTTATGCTTCTTTATAGGTAACTTGGTGAGTTCCTTACTTGTTCTTAAAGAAAATATTAAAATATGTAGAACACACTTTCTATTCTTTAGAACTGGTTATCACCATGACTCAAGAAAATATGAATTTAATCATCAATGTTAAATGTTCTTAATATATATCCTATATAAAGCTTTAATTCCAAGTTGAACCATTCTCAGTAACCTCTGGAAATTTTGCAAATCCCAGGCTGGTCTCCTCTTGGTAACAACAATAATTTTGGTTTGGTGCTTGTTCTGAAAATTTCAATGTTGATCATAAATATGAAGAAAAATTACTACCCAAATTATATAGTGTATTACAAAGCTAAATGAAGTATTTTTGGCTAAGAGGAATTTCAGATTATTCATTACTTCCCAAACTTAAGATGGATAACTGATTATTTTACAGAGTAATTACTCTTCATTCTAAAGGTTAGAAGGCCGGAATTATTGCTGGTTTTAGGTCATACAGCAAAGTAGTAATAGAACTTGGTTCTCTTGACTTCCAAACTTAAATATCTGTACACTATCAATCACTCTACCTTTCTAAGCTAACAATCACAATCATTGCATTCCTAATCACACCTTGCATTTTCATTGCCTCTTTGCTCTTGACTATTTCTCTTAGCGATGAGAACCACTGAGAATAGGGATTTGAATGTAGGAGTGACGGAGAATGGTATAACAAAAGGAACTTTGGGGAATAGCATTCTGGAAACAAACTGTCTAGATTTGAATTTTGGCTCTATCATTATTAGCTGTATAACACTGTATAAGTCATAACCTCACATATAAAATGAAGATAATAATAACATCTATCTCATAGAATATTTGCAAAGAAAATAAGAATACATGTAAAGTCCTTGCTTAGAGATACATGTAAAGTGCTTGCATAGAGAGTGTTTAGCTCAGAGTTAACAGTATATATTGTTAGCTATTACTATATTGTTCTTCCTACTATCATCCTTTTGTTTGGATGATATACTAGACCTGTAATAAGAAATGTTGATTTTTTCTTTGTTTTGCACTTGTGTGATTTGGACAGTTCTCAAAAGTAAGATCAAGTGAGATTAATTTAGGTGAGTATGTGAACAGGAAGTTTTCAGAAAATATTAATTATAAAAAATAGAGGCCAAGGAATAGATACAGTCAATAATATAAAAACTTGAATTATTGAGCATTTGTAATTATTATGCACTTTTTGGCACTTCTGGAAGAAAGTCACATTTGTTTTCATTAAGCATGAAGTTTGAAATGCTGAGCTTTTAATTAGATTTAATATTCTTAGTTTTCATTCTTAAATGCCGTGTCCTATCACCTATTTGTTCGGTAAAAAAACCCTAATATTTTACTCATTTCAATGTGGCTGTATTGTTTTCCTTTCTAAATCATATTTTAGTATTGATTGAAAAAGTTGACTTTATTTTTCTAAATGCTTAACTAGCATGCATAAGGCACATGAAAGATGTACAAATATATGTCTATACTGCATTAGTAAAGTGGCAACAGCTTAGAAAGTGTGTAGAAAAGTTTCTTCAAGAAATAGATAAGAACTAGGCATTCTGATGCCTAGTATTACAGCTATGTATGGCATACATTATATTGCTAATCAAGCCTCTCATGATCTAATCAAGTAATAGTTAACAAATACAGTTTAATAACATATAACTCATTTTCAGGATAAGCAATATAGGTAGGATTATTTCAGATGTATGTAAAGTTTTTTCTTAACATAAGCCCTACACCTGCAGGTCCAGAGACATGCACTAATTAGATCGGCTAAAGCTAGAGACTTGTGTATGTAGCGAATCCTCTTTTCCGCAGACAAAACATAGGAAGTTAGGCTAGCTAAATAACCTTGACTAAATTATTTCAAGTATTAGTTTACACATCTACAAAAATCAAGATAATACTATTCATTTATTGAATATGTGGAAAAAAGAAATGAACAACAACAACAACAATAATAAAGAATTTGTGTTGAGCTAAGCTCAGTTGCCCAGAGCCAATGCCAGGCTCTTATCTAGGTGCTGGAGGTAAAACATGAACAAAATTGACAAAGACTTTGCTATCTTGGAATTTACATTCTAATAGTAGTAGACAGATGATACGCACCTAAACTAATAAGTACATAAATAAGATAGTTTCAGAAAGCAGTTAGTGCTATAAAGAAAATAAAATACAGTAATGGAATAAAAGAATAAGTAGTGATAAGGTATAGCTATTTTAGACAGAGTAAGCAAGGAAGACTTCTCCAAGTAAGTATCATTTTAGTTAAGATTTGAGACAGCCAGATGAAGATCATGGGGAAGAACTTTCCAGGCTGAGGAAACAGCTAGAGGTGTGCAAAAGCTCAAATATTTTGTTGAGTTTCCACCTCATAGGATTATTGTGAGACTAAAATAAGCTAATGCATGTAGAGCATTTGTTACTATACCCAACATTGTATAAAGGACAAATACATGTTATTCTGATAATAATGAAAGTGACAATAATAATGGCTATAATGACTATGATACAGACTGAAATTACTCTCCTCAATCCCTCCTAGCCTGGAACTATTTGTAACCTCTTCCATATCAAAGAAGACTGTTGTAATTGGTCAGAAGGGCCAAAGATTGGTAATAAAAAGACACATAGGTGTTCAGACTTAGGGTTCCAGCAAAGTGGGATACAAAAGTACCTTTTGGGAAAAAATCTGCTATTTCATAAAAGTCAATGAAGGCATCTCTTAAAAGACAGAGTACAATTTTTGTTGTTTATTGACGTTTTACCATAAATAAATTTATGCATTAAAGCTGTGATATCATAATGTTATTGATCCACGATAGCTACTACAGTTGTTAGTATTCTCTTGACAGTTAGATTTGTGTCTATAAGTGTTGAGGGATTCTCAAAATTTATGGAAAGATGCATCACATGGAATATAATAACCATCAAACTAGAGAAAACTTAATTATAAAGATTTTTTTTTAGCAATCATTAACCTCCATGTCCAAAGTACATGAAGTTTCATTTGGGACAGAACAATGTTATTAAAAATGCCAGGAGGTGCTTTGGTTCAGTGTTAGTGATTTTTGTTTCATTTGCATTCCAGTTTGGTTCCTTTTGATTTCCTATATATTGCTAGTATAGATGTACACAGCGGTTTAGTTGGGATTAGCCAGAGTAGTTCTGAGACATCTTGCCTGTTTCTGATCAGTTTATTTTATTGTAATCTGAGCACAACAAACAGAAGTGATCAAAAATATATTATATAATCTGTGTATTTATATACACTACACACACATACACACTTATTTAGTGGGTCTGTGTATTCTATCTTCGTAGCACGTACTAAAAATCATTAAAGTTATACTACAAACCAGTAGGTTACTTAAAAATAAATATAAGCAGAAAGAGAGAAATAGGAGTACAAAGGATCCTGGGAAATACAGCATTATTCAAATGCCAGGCCAACATATGTCACATATGTGGAAAGAATGCAATCCTAATTTTCCTTTGTTTTTTTTTTTTTTTTGAGACAGGGTTTCACTCTATTGTCCAGGCTACCAGTGCAGTGGTGTCATCATAGCTCACTGCAGCCTCAACCTCCTGGACTCAAGTGATCCTCCCACCTCAGCCTCCCAAGTAGCTTGGTACCACAGGCATGTGACATCACCCCCAGATAATTTTTTTTTTTTGTAGAGGAGGGGTCTCCCTATGTTGTCCAGGCTGGTCTCAAACTCTTGGGCTCAAGTGATCCTCCTGCCTTGGCCCACCAAAGTGTTGTGATTAAGGCATAAGCCACTGTGCCAGGCCCTTAATATTCTATCTGTTTTGTTCTTATATGAGAATTCCATGCAAAGGAAATTTGAACTTTGTCACAGTTGTTCAGTTTCCTAAAAATATATCAAAAGATCTGAATAAATCATAGTAAAACATTAAAATTTGCTAAATCTAAATGGTTACCAGATGGGTGTTTGTTATATTACCTGTTGTTTACTATATACAATATTTGAAACATTTCATTAAATAATGGGAACTACAAAAAAAAAAAAAAAACAACAAATTTTCCAAAGGACATTTACATTAGGCTTTCAACACCCCAAAACACTGTAGCCTGGATTTCTCAAATTTAGAATTTGACATCATCTAAATACCCGTTTGCACTCTTTATCCTAAGAACAAACAATGCCAATGTTTTCAACCCATATATATTTTTCATTATTTTTTTTCCTTCATAAATATTTATTGAACTGAGAATGCTATTAAATTCTAACCACTGTCCTAGGCAGTTTCACCACTGACCAATTTGCTTCCTTCCTGGGGTTGCTTCAGGTGGCTTTGTTGTGCCTTGCATTGCTCAGTTATCACATGGGCAATATAACTGTATCAAACTCTGCAGAAATTCATCCATCAGAGCTTTCCGACTCTTACATTCCCACATGTTTTAAAAAATTCCTACTTGGAAAAATTTTTAAAACTTTTCCATGTAGGACATTTTTAAATGGTAATTCTTTGTTTTACATATGTTTCTTTATTCTTTTTCTTTCTTTCTTTCTTTTTTGAGAGTCTCGCTCTGTCGCCCAGGCTGGAGTGCAGTGGCGCGTTCTCGGCTCACTGCAAGCTCCGCCTCCCAGGTTCACGCCATTCTTCTGCCTCAGCCTCCCGGGTAGCTGGGACTACAGGCGTCCGTCATCATGCCCGGCTAATTTTTTGTATTTTTTTTTTAGTAGAGACGGGGTTTCACCGTCTCAGCCAGGATGGTCTCGATCTCCTGACCTCGTGATCTGCCCGCCTCGGCCTCCCAAAGTGCTGGGATTACAGTAGTGAGCCAGCGCGCCCGGCCTATTCTTAACTTACTCTATATTATCTGTGGAACTCCCTACTTTCTCTTCTCTTTTCTTCAATTCACCATCCTTATTATTTCTTTCTGATAAAAGTTAATAGCAGTTAACATGGGAGGAGCTCAAGGGTAATTTTAATTTTATCTTTGCTTATCTATATTCTTTACTGAATGTATGAAAAACAATACAAAAGTTATCTAAAAGAAAAACACGGCTGGGTGTGGTGGCTCAGGCCTGTAATCCCAGCACTTCGGGAGGCCGAGGCCAGCACTTCGGGAGGCCGAGGCAGGCAAGTCACCTGAGGTCAGGAGTTCAAGACCAGGCTGGCCAACATGGTGAAACCCCATCTCTACTAAAAATACAAAAATCAGTGAGGCGCAGTTGTGTGCGCCTATAATCTCAGCTACTTGGGAGGCTGAGGCAGGAGAATTGCTTGAACCTGGGAGGTGGAGGTTGCAGTGAGCTGAGATCACACCACTGCACTCCAACCTGGGCATCTAAAAAAACAAAAACAAAAACGAAACAAACAAAAACCCCCAGAAACTCTTATTGAAAATGTCATTTGATTAAAAAATTGTAGAATTCAAACCTTTTAGTATAATATAGACCATTTTACTATTTGTTCAAACCAGTTTTATTCAATTGTTTATAGATTTATTTTGAGCCATCAATGCATTGTTCCTCAGTCCTTCCCCTGCATACACATCTACAATAAGACATTTGGGATCAGTTTACGGTCTATCATAGAACAGCTGTGAAGCTAACTAGATTCACAAGTCTGTAACCCTAGACCCATTAACGTTATGTTTTAACTCAAGCTGAAAAAGGCATATTCTGTTTATAAATAGTCTTTTGACAGGGTCATTATATGATGCACAGAATTTTTACAGTTAGAAATATTGTATCTAATTTATTTATGTTAGTTTCACCCACGTTACCTCTCCTATATTCCTGTGAGCTACTTGCCTAGCATTTAGGCTCAGTGTACCAGAACATAAAAGCAGCTATGCTACGCCCATTTTGTTCCTTTGAAGCACACTGAAACACAGTAATTAATAACAATTATTAAGGTTCATACTCTTTCTCAGTGGCTGAAATGGGTTATTATTCATTGAAAAAGGAAAGGAAATGAAATAGCTACAAATGAAGAGACAGGTGATTTCTAACAAAAAAGACAAACACACAAGGAAAGAGAAAAGAAGCACAAGAAAAAATAAAGTGTAGGAAACTGCAGTGAGAAAGTGCGTTAATGTAAATGAGGTAATAAGTAATGGGACAGGGATTCTTAGATTATTCTTCTCTTCGCATTTTTTTCTCTTCACATTTTTTACTTCAACCTTCAAAACATAAAGCAGACTGTAAAAGCACAAACATAACCCCTGATCTGGAATTGTCTTTTAAGTTAATAGGCAGTAATCAAAAGGCATAGCTTATAAAATTTAAAAAGGGCTGGGTGCAGTAGCTAACACCTGTAATCCCAGCACTTTGGGAGGCTGAGGTGAGAGGATTGCTTAAGCCCAAAAACCCTGTCTCTACTAAAAACACAAAAATTAGCTGGGCATAGGGGCATGCACTTGTAGTCCCAGCTACCTGGGAAGCTGAGGTGGGAGGATTGTTTGAGCCCAGAAGGCGGAGGTTGCAGTGAGCCAAGACTGTGCCACTGTACTCCAGGCTGGGTGACAGAAAGAAACCCTGTCTTAAATAAATAAACAAATAAATAAAGATGTGTAAGAGAAAAGGCAGGTATTTTGACCCACATCATGACTAATCTTTTTTTTTTTTTTTTTTTTTTTGAGACTGTGTCTCACTCTGTTGCCCAGGCTGGAGTGCAGTGGAGTGATCCTGGTTCACTGCAACCTCTGCCTCCCGCATTCAAGCAATTCTCTTGCCTCAGCCTCCTGAGTAGGCTAATTTTTGTGTGTGTATTTTTAGTAGAGGTGGGGTTTCACCATGTTGGTCAGGCTGGTCTTGAACTCCTGACCTCGTGATCTACCCACCTCGGCCTCCCAAAATGCTGGTATTACAGGTATGAGCCACCATGCCTGGTCGACTAATCTTAAGAGCAGTTGCAAGTATATCCTCCTTGCAGGTGGGATGTTTAAAAGGAAGCCAAAGTGATTTCAGACACAGCTTTTAAAGCAAATGACATAGTATGACTCCCTCTAGCACATACATAGTATGACTGCCTTTACTACCTCCTTTGTTCTATAAACTGCTGCTTATGCTCTGCAACTACTTAAAATGGGAAAGTTAGAACAAGTGACCTATCCTTTAAATGCTGAAGTAAAAAAGGAATGAAAAACGATGTCTAGTTTCCTTCCTCCCTTTTTAATTTTCTCCATCCCTCCCTTCTCTCTCTTCCATCACCCCTCCCTCTTTTTTATTCATCATTAATTTGCAGCTAACAGGACATATGACTATAAAGCAAAGTCCAGGTAGATAACTCTAGCTGGGGAACATTTCAGATCAGAAATAGAGATCAGTTATGTCTGAAAGTTAGATAACTGCAAGTGAAAGCAGTGCATGACATAGGTTGACTGAAAGAATGGTACTTAACATGCACAAGAGCACTTTAGAAATGCTACTGTCACTGACCTGTAATAGTAAGAATGGCTAATGACAGAGACCTTTGCCATATGGTAGCAGTTGAAGTTGAATGAATAACATTTTGATTTTCCCTTTGAACTCTTGAACTGTGCTGCATGGCTCTAAAACTAATACATTGGTGAAGTTATAGATAAACTTGGTATGTGGAAAGGGAAATGAACTAAAGGATGTCATTTAGATGATCCAGAGCTGCTGGTCACGCAACATTTTTTGTTTATTTATATTTCATCAGCCCACCTATCAAAGGTTGGAGGAACTGACAGTTGTCTGGTTCAATTACTGTATTTATGTTAATAAATTAAGCAAAATTTAGTAACTCATAGCCCAGAAACATGATTTAGAAAAATAAATGCCAAATTTTGGGACCATTTATTTACTTCCTATATTTTCAAGGTGAAACGGTAATGTAAAAGGAAAAAAAGATTTATTTTCACTTGGAAAAATAACATCTGGTTTATTTTCTACCAAGTAAAAATTGTATACATTAAAGTAAGATGAATGCTTAATGGAATTAATGAAGGATGCTGATTGTTTAAACATCAAACCAGTGTTCCTAATAAACTTAAAATACTGGAGGCAATTATAAAGTTTATTAAAAACAGTTTGGAATTGTCATGGATACGAGGGAGTTAAGTCATTTTTGATATATTTTATGCTGGATGATTAGGCTGTGAAATTGTATAGTAAGACAATTAAAATCAGTCTTAATTTGACCCAAAATATTTCAGACTCTGAGCCAAATGTTCGAGACAGCACACACATGAAGACTGACTCAACATTTCCTCATATAATCTCTTTCAGGTCTCACTGGCAACCTTTTTTCTCTTTCCTACTCTTCCACCCAAGTGCATTCTTTGAAGGGACTCCTAACCTCCACAATTGATGATTATTAGTGATTAATTTAGCAGCATCTGACTGAAGACCATTTTTACCTCAGTTCACACTTTCATTTCTAGGGATTTCCCTTCTTTGTCAAGCATTACACAGAAGTTCACCATTAATCTAAAGCTTCAATATTAAATCCAAAGGGGCTAGATTGCTATGGAATTTTTTCTTCAGTGCAGACGCACACAGCAGCCTTTTCAGAGTCATGCATTAGTTCATGCCACGCTTCTCAACAAGAACATTTAAGCATGGTAGCCCAAACAGAATTAGATTTAATTGCTGTTTGTTGGTATAGCAGCAAGTTGCCAAAGAGAAAAAATAGCAGCAAGCTGGGTTTTCATGACTCCAGGCAATACTGGGTGCAGAATGGTATGAACAAAATTTCAAAAATAGACCCTCTTTTTCGTATCCTGAGGCAGATAGAAATAGGACAAGGAAAATTGCTAATATAATTGAAAACTATGGCTATAAAAAGACCACATGAATCTGAATTCCATTCAGGGTTTCATGAAACATTAATCCAAAAATATGTTTAAAGTCTTTCTGAATTCACCTTTGTTCTGTAAGTTGCTGCTTATGCTCTGCAACTGTAAAATGGGAAAGTTAGAACAGGTGACCTATTGTTTAAATACTGATGTCGAAAAAGAAATGAAAAACTACGGTAGTTTCCTTCCTTCCTTTTTTATTTTCTCCTTTCTTCCCTTCTCTTTTTTCCACTGCCCCTTTTTTATTCTTCTTTTCCTCTTAAAATACAAAACACTTGAGTACCAATATACCTACTTTTTCTCCCTTGTCAATTCCAAGGGAGAAATATAATACATATATTATATATATAATATTAGTCTTTCTAGATAAAATCCATATCCAACTGTTTTATTGTAAAATAAAATTATTTTATATAATAACCCTTACTTTGTTTTGTAATTATTTGCTTTCTCTAGTAATAAAAGTCACATGGAAATTAAGTCAAATTCACTTTAAAAGGTAGATTTGAAAGTGATGCAAGCACATATATTAAAAGGGTATAGGTGACTTCAACTTATCAACCAATGCATTGACACTTATTCATGGACATAAAATAAGTCATCGAAAAATGAAACATGAGTCTGTGTTCCCAAGATATTTAAGTTAAAAAGAAGCAAGTCAGTATGATAAATCAGGCATACTTATAAAACACTCTGACATCATATACATGTGACTATACAAGTTGAATTTTTCAAAGCTAATGGAAAGGATATCACCATATATTCTCCATTTCCATTTCTAATTTAGCCTATTTCTGATGATGGAATACATTGTAGAAAAAGCCCTCAAGTTCTCTATAAATCTTAGCTGTATAATTCTCGTTAAAAATGAGAATAAAAATGTAAATCCTTTCACAGGGAGGTGCTGCCTGAAGGTGAAAGAATACTATTAAAAAACCTTAAATAAATATAATAGATTTAGGATTTAAGACTGTAAATATTGTGGATGAATCTACTTTGGAGAATGACAGCTGCAACTGTAAAGGGTAGCAAGCACTTATTCATATAATTAAATGGCTAAAAATGCATGGGAAATGCTATCACGATGTTTAAAATGGATTCCATAAGACTCAAAATATGCCCTTAAATTCAACTTAGTGAATGAAAAACAAAAACAAAAACAAAAAAGACCAAATTCCCTTTCACAAACTACTTTTGCTGTGCATATGCTAATCATTCTGTCCTATAATGCTTCCTGAGCTCCTCTTTCTTTCAGGGTCTCCTATATCACCCAAATATATTAGGTAACTCAATAAAGCTGATTAAAGGATTTAAAGGATGAAAATTTGCATTCTCTTCCAGTAAGTCATATTTATAAAGAGTAATGTCATGCCTTGCCTTTATCTCTCCTTTCCAAGATGTCTGAACTTGGCAAATTAATTAAATAAGCCTTACTACCGACCTGACACCATCTCTGATAGATAAAAATGTGGCCTAAAGAAATAGGTACTATGGCATTTTAAAGTTATGTAATAAGACTCCAAAAACTCAACTCTATTCTAGGAAAATCTGCCTTTACCAAATTCTTTTTTTGTGACTTAACAATAATTTGGTGAAATTTAAAATAACTCCCTCATGACTATTCTGTGAACACGGGACTCAAGAATGGTGATTTTCCTACAGACTTTTTTGACCCGATTAGTAAAGACGTTTAGTTTTCAAAGCCAAAGACATTTCCTCTAGTCATATTTTAGAACATAGCCTGAATTCATAGATTATGATTTTTAAAAAATGGACAATATTTCAATTTGTAAAATCACTAAGGCCCCATATTTAATTTCTGCAACATTCTCTATATGCTTAATATGGCAATATCTACTCTGTAGCATGTATAGATGTTAAATAAATGCTTGCTGACTTATTATGACCTACTGGTAGTTTCAGCAAAACTGAAAGTATAAACAACCAAGGAAAAATAACAAAACAAGATCAATTACAAGTTTTACATTCACACAGCACATTCAAACCATTATGGTCTTTTAAGCTCAGAGTATGTTTTCTATACACATTTGGCTCTCTGACTGAATTTTCATGTAAAAAATAAAATGCACACAGGATAACAAGATATAATCCCTTTCATATTGTACCTGAAAAATTCTGTTTTTACATTCATGATGAATTAGCTTTGTCATGACTCCCTTCCAGTTTCTGAAATTTCATCAGAATATCCCTTCCGAGGAACATAAAGGTATAGTTTATTCAAATTTTAGAGATGGGTAAACTGGGGCAAAGAGAAATGCAATTACAGCTCACCACGTCTGATTAAATCAGACACAGACCTGGCAGTAGAAATCATTACTTCTTTTAACTCACAGTCAGTCATACATCTGTTTAACTTTGCTCTGTTGACTCAAAGATCTATATCTTGTTTACAAGATATGAAGGATACAGAGGGTATTTAATAAGTAGCACTTAATAAATGATTAAAGAATCATTCAGAAAAATCATCATTTACTAGGAAGAGGCAGCAAGAAGTAATCTAGGACTAATAATATCACACTACAGAAAATTTACTGAAATTTAATGATACTGGCATAAATCTTTAATATAAACATTTAATTCATATACTCCTTCAACAAACATTGACTGATGATGCTGTGGGGAAGTCCTTGTCCCAATTTCTATAGTTTCCTCCTCCCTTTACCTTCCACTATAATGAGTACTGTAAGGAAGACTGAGCTGTCAAAGGAAGAAAACAGGATGTAGATCCCATTGCCACTCAGAATTTGTCAGGTAAAATGCCTTGAAGTAGGCTGGATTCTGTTAGAAGTTAAAGTTCATTTTCCTAAGAAATAATGTTATAACTAGTAGATACATTCCTACATTAATTCATATATGTCAATTTAAATCTCAATTCAGTTACTAATAGTATAATACCAGCTAATTAAGAGTTATATGAACACTAGTCTAGAAATCTAGTCACTATTTATAAAGTTACTTTTTGTGAGGAAGTGCTTTGCCCACTTACAAACTGGTGATTGCTTGTAGCATATGACATATAATAGAATACAAGGACAATATAATACTGATAATAAAAAACCACTATTCCTACTAGTCATCTTTGGGGTGTGTTTATGTGCATAACTAATCCAGACACTAAATGGGAAAGTGATTTTGGAGAAAAAGACAATTGAAAAACTGGAGAAGATAGTCACCTGGCAGAACGAAAAGAAAGACATTAAATGTTCACGTATTTCATATTCTATATGCTTTACAATGACTAGGAAAAAGAAGCAAGGCAGGAATGGTACAAGTGCTGATGTCAGGTTAAGTTGATAGTGGAGCTAATACTTGTTTCAATCAGGTTGTGGCTAATCACTAGATGTAAAACGTATTTTACTCTGTGACAAACATAGCAGATAATATATCTGAAAGAGTTGAAACAAAAAATAACTTTACCTTTAATATAACGATAAATATTGATAATAATATAGTCAATATTTATTGAGTACTTACACATATCAGGCACTGCACCAAGTACTATTAAGCTGTTAAATCCTTAAGATACCCCAAAAGGTGGTATCATTCCTATTTTACGGGAATATGAGGTGTAGAGAAGTTAACATGCTTAAGGTCACAAAGTTAATAAGGGACAGGGTTGGGTTTCAAATCCAGGGTTAGGATTCAAATCTAGCCCCAGACTTTAAACAGTATGTTAAATTGATCTTCAGTAAGTCTACTTCAACAGTACAAGAAAGCCAACAAAATATTAATAACTGCCAAGCATGAACATTTTTAGAATATGGTGAGAAGCTGATTAAACCTGATTCTTTCAGAAAAATAAAGAGGTTATTTAAAAAAAAGTACGTCTCATGATCTCAAGCCCTAAAACCATATGGTAAGCACAGGCTATTTAGAGACTCTAGGTATCCAAAAAAAAAAAAAAGGGGTAAGAAAGAAAAGAAAAGGCAACATGAAGAATTTCCAAACATTAAATTTCAAGTGGGTCTTTAAATAACAAATGACTTCAAAATGTACTGAGCTACTTAAAAGACAGGATTACTATATCTTTCTCAATTCTGGGAGAGAATTAAGCCTTAATGCATTTATATTCATTGTGTGTAATGAATAAACTTCCGTTTTTTGAATATAGAATGGCAACCTCTTTACAGGATCTTAAGACAACAGCTACACATATTACTTCCTGTGTTCTATAGCTTAGCTGAAGAACACTGGTTGAGAAGGAAATGCTTTGAAAAAGAAAAATGGTGACCGGGGAAAATTGATAATTCTACTTGCTGAAGTCAAGGCTATACATTTCTTTTTTTTTTTTTTTCCAAGTTTATTTATTTATTTATTTATTTATTTATTATTATTATTATTATACTTTAAGTTCTAGGGTACATGTGCATAATGTGCAGGTTTGTTACATATGTATACTTGTACCATGTTGCTGTGCTGCACCCATCAACTCGTCAGCACCCATCAACTCGTCATTTACATCAGGTATAACTCCCAATGCAATCCCTCCCCCATCCCCCTAAGGCTATACATTTCACCCAAATGCATGTTTGGGAGTAAAACCCGAAGGAGCAAAAGAAAATTTACCTTGTTGCTGGTCTAAAAGATACTTATCTGAGTCTTTAAAAATTACACTAGGATTGGTGGTAAACCAAATCTGTGTAAATCCATGGAGATGAACCACAGCAATATATGACCATGAGCTGCTTCACATTTCTTAAACCTCTGTAATGTATGGAAAGCTGCCAGTTTCATTTTTTTTTTTTTTGCCAAAGCCAGGATGTTAAAGTAGATGTGGCTACAAAGCTCATTTATGTATCAGAAGTAAGGATTAGGAGACAATTCAAAAGCAGAAATAACAAATATGACAACATTTAATGACACACTAAATGTCAAAGATGAAAAACAAGAAAGAGTAAAAGATAACTAGAAGATTTCTATGCAGGGACACTTTAAGAACATTACCATTGACAGAAGTATTAAGAAAGCAGAGCTGGACATATTGAGTTTGAGATCACAAAAAGACATTCAAACAGCAGCTGGAACTGTAAGTATAAATACAGGTGAGCTATGTCATTTTCATGCTATCCCATTATAATATGACATTATAACATATATTATAATGTGCCATCATTTATTTGGGCTCTAACTAGCTATATCTCTAATTAATCTATTTCATTTGTAAATTCTCTAGAACATAGGAAAGAAAATTTAGAACATTATGATGATAACCTAATCTGTATATATATAAAGCTGGACTTCACTTAAGTACTTTATGGACTCTCTTCATTCCTACTTCCATGAAGGAGAGGATATACATATTTCCTTTCTCTCTCAAAGATATATATAGTTTATATATTAGTTTTAAAGCAGCTCAAGAACTTTCTAAACTTGTTACACATCCATTAATATTCCCTCATCTTAAACTTTAAATTTTTCTTGCCCTGTTTTCACTGATGACCTCTTTTATATTGTAAATGATAATTATATGAGGCAATATACAAGGATAAGCAGAAATTCGCTAGTGCCAACTACAATAGTGTGTTTTAAAAATATTTTTATTATGGAAATTTAAAAACATATGCCCAACTAGACAGAATTCTTCTCAATTCTTTTTAAAGAATGCTTTAATTAGATGGATTTATCAGATATCCCTGTCAAAGAGAAAGTCATGTGTTTTCCCATTATCTCTATGGCTTAGCTACTAATTTGTATGTCAGAGAGACAGATATATACTAATTTTATTTTTAACAACACAATTTATATACTCTAGCTCATTTCTACAAATTTGAAAGTGAGGTAGGAATCAATACATTTTAATAGCAGCAGTTGTAATGTTTTCAAAAGACAAAATTCTAAGATTTCTTCACACTATCTCCAGTTTTCTAACTATAGTATACAAATGGCATAAAAATAATACATGTGAATGAAAGGGTGGAACACTGTAGATAAATATATTGAAATAAGTAATAAACCATTATTAAAGATTTTCTAAATGAGATTTTATATAGTAGAACATCTTAGGTGGTTATCTCACCGTATAGAATCTCTATTTTTTGGCTACAGTTTCTTCCTTTTTAAACAGTATGTAGTTCTGGGGTGTTTAAAAAATGTTCCTATTTTTTCTTTTGAAGTAGAAAATAGTATGGTGTTTAAAGTCCATTTACCTTTCTTCTCTTCCTTTTTCCCGCTGTGCCTTCCTTTCTTGAATATGTAGACCTACTCACTGCAATTCAACTGAAACTTCTGTTTGCAAAAGCTCCAAAACTGTTAGGCAGTCCAAGTTTGTTCAGATCAGAATTGGTGTCCTAAGAGTATCTAAGAGTTCAAAGGACAACTATTTTGCATGTTACAACTTTAAAACCATCTTTCCTTTAGGTAGCTGGAAGTTCTTAAGCATTAAATAAAAACACAATTTTCAGTCCCTGTGTACTCAACAGGAAATAAACTATTTAGCTTCTAAATGTCAAATTATCTAAATCAACCTTGCTACTGGGAAATCTAAGACATTAAAGATAAGGCTCTAAAGGGTTTAATTTGGACCAGTAAAAGCATGACAACTTGGATGTTTATTAATTTTCTTTGGTTTAGATACTGTGTTATAAATTATAATAAATTCATATCTAGTATATATTTCAGCTTCTCAAGTAAGTCAGAAGGAATTCAATTTCTATCAGAAGAAAGTATTAATTCTGGCTTTGGTTTATACTAAGGGAATTCTGAAGCAATCTTTTCAAAGGATTTGAAAAAGGAGTTCTGCTAGAACACTGCTGGAACAAAGTTGAAAATCAGTTAGAAACGTGAAAGATGAGTTCTTTTTTTCCACTTTGCTTGAAGGGATGAAAGACTGTACAATATGAGACACTAACCTCACTACATTAACAATATTTTATGTATTCTAAATGTAAAGCCAACTCCAAAGGCCAAGAAATAGCTGGCAGATTATGATTATATTTAAATAAGGCATAGTAGGTAGCTCAATATTTATCAAATGACTAAATAAGAGAAAAATAACAATAAATTACATAACAATAAATTATATTACCATAAATGTTAGATGTCTTTCTAACATTTCTTTGAATTAAAGTTTTGTGTCTTATAGGTGCATCTTCTCATAGTATATACCCCAAACTATGTAACCAACCTGAACAAAGTAAATGGATGAAGTGAAAATACACACTACTAACGTTTTGTATTAATTAAAGTTCTGTATTTTGTAGGTGCATCTTCTCATAATATATACCCCAAACTATATAAACAACCTGAACAAAGTAAATGGATGAAGTGAAAATACAAGACTACTACATGCTAGTCACAGAGCTAATGACTTTTAACAACTTCTTAACAGGAGAAAGCATGGTATTTAAGAAAAGACAATTTTCTACCACTCACTTGCTAGCTTTATGATCAGCCTCTTTGTGTCTCAATTTCCTCATCTTTAAAATGAGGATGACATTAATATCTACCCAAAACAAGGCTGTTACGAAGATTAATTGAAAATGAGATCTCAAAAACAAAGCTTATCACAAGTAAAATAATTATATATACATATTATATATATACACACACACACACTTTTTTTTTTTTTTTACAAAGGGACCATAACTACATGGAGAAATGTTTGCTAAATAGTATCAGTCAGCTGAGGTTATAAATCTTGTTCCTATACAACTCATGGATAGGTTCATTTTTGAGCAAGGCTTATTTTTTTCATTTAATGAATGACACAGAAAATAGTGATATGCAATTGGTAAACCAACGTGCTACATTAGGGATTGGAGATTTTATTTCTTCAATAGTGAAGGTAAATGAAGATGATGATGTAAATGTAAGGGAAAGAAGAGATCGAGCCATGGAAGGTTTGGCTACCTCCATAGTGATGCTATAAAATAAATACTGTACTTTGTACCAATGATCCTGTCAAGAGGTTTCCAAATGAAAAATCAAAAACTAAGAAGAATATTCCTTGAAATTTTAATTATTAAGGTTTACAGTCTAAAATTCTGTGAAATATTTACCAATTTAAAACTAAAAAGAAATAATTATTTCTAGAAAGAGGATTATCATGAATATTAGATTGCTTAAGGAGTTCTTCATTTTATTGGTCTTTATAGCATCATAAATTAAACATAAACAGCACCTATGGAGACCACAGAGATGTGGCATTGAGTGAAAGAGAGAAACCCTACCACAAATGACAGAAAGAGAAACATACTTCATGACAAATAAAGAAAGCCCATGTGTCACAATGAAAAAAACAAACCTAGATGAAGCCAGAGTTAAGAGCTGAGTGCCATGGTGCCAATGCCACAGCATACATAATCCCCCCAAGAAGCCAGTTCCACATTCCAACGTGAGAGCCCTCCTGCACACATGCTGTCATAGAGAAAGTAATACCCTGATGGATGCTGTAGGCTGTGATTGGAGATGATGCCAATGGTAGACTTCTTACACACTCTCATGGGAAATGGAGAATTGCCTGGATGAAGTGGCAAAAAGAAATGGGTTATATATTTTTTACACTAGCACTCATAATCTTTGGGAATTAAGAAAAGACCTATAGAAAATGTGGTGATGAGATGATACCAACCTTCTCTTTCAAATGTCTTTGTTGATACTACAAATAGCTCATTTGGCTTTCTTTTCTTTGCTTCTCCTTAGTGATATGTTTCAAGAAGTTAACTCCCCAGGAAATCAGTTTTAAGAGAAAAAAATCTCACAGTTACAACTTGCAAAGTTAATTGAAGAAGATAGCTGCAATTCTATTGTTGAATTCTAAATTCAACTTTGTGAGGCTATGGGTTTGTCATGCCATTTCTTTCAAAGTTTTTTCCTTAAAATTTGAGATCTGCAGATGGTATTCTGCCTCTGGTTCTGCATATACTACCTGGTATTTTAAATAGTCCTATCTTTCAAGGGTTTCCTTTGGGATGACATTCTGAGATAATATTTTTATAATCAGAATTAAGCTGATAATACTGGTCTTAATATGGTAGCTATAGTGGCCTGTACAAACTAAATACATGTGGAAATTATGTTATAAAGAAAAGAATGAAGGCCTTAAAATTCATAAAGTCCTTTTTTTTTTTTTTCAGATGAAAATCTATCGCCCAGGCTGCAGTGCAATTGCATGATCTTCGCTCACTGCAACCTCCACCTCCTGGGTTCAAGTGATTCTCTTGCCTTAGCCTCCCGAGTAGCTGGGATTACAGGTGTGTGCCACCACGCCTGGCTAATTTTTTGTATTTTTAGTAGAGGTGGGGTTTCACCATGTTGGCCAGGCTGGTCTCAAACTCCTGACCTCAAGCTATCCACCCATCTCGGCCTCACAAAGTGCTGGGATTACAGGTGTGAGCCACTGCACCTGGCCTGAAGTTCTTTTATTTACCTGTCATATTTTGAGGTACATATACTCTTTCTTCTTAGCTACTCAAACAGTGCCCCTGCTTTGAAAGGAGACTTAATGGATATTCAAAGTCTGTTAACAATATTTCAATAAATCTGCTTTTCGGAAACAAGAAAACCCATTTATTCTATAGGTTAACACAATACGAATAAAAATTTAAACCTCCTAAAAGACAAGGAACATAGGACAAATATGTCATGTAAAATATTTTACTAAAAGAACATGAATCTCTTTACTGTTAATCTCTTCTAGATTACAAGAATCTTAGGAAAATATAAGTAGCAAAAAATTATTAAAGTAACCTGATGAGATTTAAAAAAAAGGAGTAAATCTTTTATTTTATATAAACAGATGCATATTTATTTTCTATTTAATAATCAACTTTGGATGTTTTCCTATGTCTGTGGTTAATGAGACACAATAATCAGTAATTGAATACAAATCTTCAGCTATCAGACACAGACATATATAGATATACAAACTGGAATCTCGCCTTTAGCCAATATGAGTTTAATACTAAGTTACCTAATTCAAAAGAGTCATTATGGAATTAAGGTAGTCAGAGCAATCAAGTTGGCTCTCTGGGCTTTAGCTATTTCAATGTGATGTAGTGACTGCCAAAAAAAGTTATTCAGACAACAGTGCATCATTCATAAAAATATAGAAATTTCCCCCTAAAACAGGTGAATTTTCCCCCTTTGGTATCCTCATCCCTTTCAGGCAAGTGCAAAGTGCAAGGCAAAATAAATTAAGGCAAAAGGAAAATAAAATGAGAAAAATGGTGAGGGCGAGCATGTTATTGACCATGTAAGAAAACACGTGCAAAATATACCTCAGATACACTATAGGTAGATGAGCACGAGGGAAGCCGAGCCTGGTTTTGCAGTGGGGAAAAGAAAACACTGTTAAAGAGGAAAGGATAGCATAGTAAGGGTCACAGAGGGTTTAGATGGCTCCATCACCAACACACTTGGCCAGATAATAAAACAGCTATATAAGCAGACACTTGAGTTTGAAATCATGTCAAGACTCAAGTTATTTGAAGAAAAACTTTGTGACAAAAAATACCTTGCTAAAAAAAATCCATGATGGAGATGACACCCTCTGCTCAGAATCTGGTATAATCTTGTTGAGAAGATCCTCATTTAAGAGAGAAAGCAGAACGCTGGACAATTTTTCTTATGGTACTGCACTGATCTTCACTAGCTTAACACTAGCGAACTACATGGGAGGTTGTTTATAGAATAACTCTACCATACATATTCACAGTGTTCATTAAAGAGGGCACCAAAGCCAGTATTCTGATTCTGATTTCCTGTTTCGACTATTCCATTTTTGATATTACTGAACCTCTCTTTCTCCACTGAAGAAAGATGACAATAGAAGAATCAGAAATGCACTTACTATCAGATTTGTTCTTTAATTGTATTTCCAGTGTCAAGCACAGCAGAATGTAGTAGGTGCTCAATAAATGCTTATTTAATGAATGAAAATACAAATCCCTTTTCTTCTATTCTTAGAAAACTGAACTTATGAAATAACATTCAGGAATTTTAAAGCTTAAAATCAGAAAGAGTTGTGCAAAAAAGTATCATTGCCACTTACTGCTTTGAGGCACTTTCTAAAATATAATGGCAATAGCAACGCTATAAAAATATAAAACCTTAAACACACAACTCTTCAACAGACTTAACCTTTATCAGAATGATTCACAGAATTTTTTGAACAGCTATTTTATCATTGATTTTTTAAAATAGCTATTTTGTACTCACAATCATGTTTAACCTTTATGATGTTAAATTGATAATGTTCTTCCCTATTCTTATTTTCTACGTTATCACACTGCCATGTTCAATTCTGTGTACTCTTTCCTTGTTAGGTTGTCTCACAATGCCATGTAAGATGAAGTTGTTAAGTATGTATTCTCTATTTACAAATACTGCAGGAAGTATCAAAATACAAAGGTAGGATGGGGAAATGAAGGTACTGGAGAAGGTGACAGTAGAAGAATTAGAAATGCACTTATTATCTAAGATTTGTTCTTTAACTGTATGCCCAGCATCAAGCACAGCAGAATGTAGTAGGTGCTCAATATATGTTTATTTAATAAATGAATATACAGACCCTTTTTCTTCTATCTTAAAAAACTGAACTGATGAAATAATGCTCAGAATTTTTAAAGCTTACTATTACAAAGACTTGTGCTAAAAAGTATCATAGCCACTTAACGCTTTGAGGTACTTTTGAAAATATGGTAAATTCTATACATATTCAGAAATTACACATTTTCAACCATACACATATCAGAATTTCTTTAGCAAAATGCTAGTTCTAAGAAAATCTTGCTGTGTATGTGTTCTGTGTCTATATCTATGCCCATAAAACTGAAATACTTCATATTTCAAAACAGTTTGAGAGTCTTGTCATAGTTAAAATTTACTCAGTTCTCTATTTTCTACTGCTGGGAAAACTTACTTGAGATATTTTATTAGTACTTTATCTTTGAATTAAAGTCAGTTCCGAGGAGGGCAATTCTATGGTGCACATTAAACATCTCAGAAACGTGTCACTTCCATGCTAAATGATGTCTTAGGCCACTGCAGGTGATTTTATTAACATCATGAGTTTTTTTTTTTGTTGTTGTTCAAAGCACAGGATAAGACAGATTTTTATTTTTCTTTTTTTTGAGACAGAGTTTCACTCAGTTGCCCAGGCTAGAGTGCAATGGCGTGATATCTGCTCACTGCAACTTCCGCCTCCCAAGTTCAAGCGATTCTCCCGCCTCAGCCTCCCGGGTAGGTGGGAATACCGGCACCTGCCATCATGCCCGGCTAATTTTTGTATTTTTAGTAGAGACGGGGTTTCACCATCTTGGCCAGGCTGGTCTTGAACTCCTGACCTCAGGTGATCCACCCGCCTTGGCCTTCCAAAGTGCTGGAATTACAGGCGTGAGCCACTGTGCCTGGCCGTTTTTTCTTATTTTCATAATTGAAACCTTAGAATGGAATTAACTATATTAAGAGAATAATAATAAAGTGAAAAGCAGCAAAATTACTCAAAATTAGTCCGAAGACATAATCCTATAATTGAATTACTGTTATCTTCATCATTATTGTAGTCTGGTCATATTTATAAGACATCATCTACCAAGACACTCAGGATGTTACATAATTATTATAAATGAAATAGTAAATAAATGAATATTATTAATATAAATAAATGTCAAAATGCCAAACAAGGAAGGTCAAATAATGTTCTACATAAAATAACCAAAAGACACTCAAATTTGCTTAAAGTAAGTAGAGTTAACAAACTGTTTGTTCACCTAAGTACTATTAAATATTTACTTATCTAGGGACTACTGTTCCAGCTTTTCTTCCCCACTCAAAGTCAGCTGATTCAATGCGAATACCATTTAGATTTTTAGGGTATGAGACTTGATCACATCAGTGTATCTTTTCCAGTTGTATAAAATTTCCCATAGAACGTGTATGATTTTAGGTGAGGCCAAACAGGGCATTTAGCAAAAATCAAAAGTTCATCATGGTCTTCAGGGGAAATATCCTTAAGATGTAATGAAGTAATAAATAGAAAATTGCAATGTGTGAAATGAAAATACTCTAAAAACATATTTTATATAACATTTAAGACAGCAATAATGAGATTTATCTTTGTACTCTGAAAACTCAGAAAGGAGCCTCCAATAAAAGAGAAATTTATAATCTATATTCTATCCACATTAGAGTTCCATATTTGAAGACTCTGTGTGTATGTGTGTGTGCAGAGGGGGAAATCTATGTGAAGAGAGAGAGTAGCTAGAGAAGACAATAAAAAAGAAGAGAATAAAAATGTAAAGGTAGACAATTTGAGGAGATCAGTCCTTCCAAACATATGCTTCCTTGTAGAATAATCTGAAACCATCCTCAGAAAAATGAGCAGGCTTCTTTTCTCAAGCTCTAAAATGAAGATAATTTTACAAACTCCATTATAACGATTCCTATGTTGACGTTATTTTGACACACTAACCAGTTACAGCAGGACTCAGCAAACATTTCTGTTTAAATAGAGAGTAAATATTTTAGACTGCATGAGACATATAATCTGTGTTTCAACTATTCAACTCTGCTGTTGTGTCAGTAACTGTAGGTTATGTGCAAATGAGCATGGCTATAATTTAATAAACCATTATTTTTAAACACTGAAATTTGAATCTCGTATAATTTTCACATGCCATAAAATGTTCTTCTTTTGATGTTTTCCCACAATTTATAAATGCAGAACTCATTCTTAGCTTGTGGGCCTATAAAAAAACAGGATTTGCTGATCTCTGAGTTACCACATTAACTCGATAAAAATAAGAGTGCAAAACTCCCCTAAAGACAATGGGTAGATCTATTTATCAAAAATAATTTATATTTGCCCTATTTCGTACTACGCCATTTTGGCATTCAGGAAATTAATTGTTAAACATTTAAAAATCATGATTCCAAAGACCATTACTTTCTGACTTGATTCAGGTATTTTTCTTAACACTTATTAAAAATGTAGTCTTATTTTGGGCTATAACTCCTCCCTTGACTAACTTTTTTCACTTTAAATACCATCCTTTAATTTGGGTTAGTATAGTTACATACTTATAGATAATTGTCATATTCCTTCCATTTCATTACTTTCTCTCTTAGTTTCACTTATATACCAATAATCTGTCTTCACGAACCATATTCCTTTTTGTTTATCAAAGCCCTTAAAAAAATCACACTTGGTCAGCCAAAACCTATCTACACATATTTGTAGCTGAATAGAAATTTAATATCATAATACATAAACTGAGTATTTAGATGAAAATACAACATTGTAGCATATGAGCATTTTCATTCCTTTCCTTTCTTTTCTTCTACCTATCTTTATTTCATGAACATTTATCTACTTTTTTCCTGAATATCTTAATATTTAGGCTCTCCTTGGTCCCACTGCTCCTCAACTAATCAAATTCTTTGTAAATTTACTTTGATTTATATTCTGTAAAGAAAGTATTCCTTTGGATTATCTTATTCTATGTTTTTATTTTCTCTCTCTCTCTCTTTTTTTTTTTCTTTTTTTGAGACAGGGTCTCACTCTGTTGCCCAGGCTGGAGTGCAGTAGGGCGATCTTGGCTCATTGCAACCTCCACTTCCTGGGTTCAAATCATTCTTGTGTATCAGCCTCCTAAGTAGTTGGGATTATAGGCATATGCCACCATGCCTGACTAATTTTTTGTATTTTTAGTACAGAGGAGGTTTTTTTCCCTTGGACTCAAGTGATCAGCCTGCAAATAGGGAGGACACTACTTGCCTTTAAAATTTTTTTTTGCTATACTGGACGGTTAATAGGATTCTTAGACTGATATACTTCATATTTAACATTTTTAGAAACAAGGTAATCAGAACAAAGTGTTTCTCAGTGAGGCTTCCCAAAGTGCTGGGATTACAGGCATGAGCCACCATGTCCTGCCTTATCCTGTGTTTTTCAATTCTCAACACTGTCTTCACTGGCCTTTAATCCTGTGCATTACTTTTAATGTTCTTCTTACTAGATTCATCCATTTGATTAAATAGAAAATTAATTTTTCCTCTATGTGGTTTTATTCTTCAGTCATTATTATCAGCACATCACCAATCTAAGGATTTGTAGTAATTTTTGTAGTCATTAAGGTAGAAAAATTCTGCTTAGGTATAAGACGATGATTTTATTATTACGAAAATTCCTAAAAACCCACTTAAAGTTCAGAATACATCTGCTTTGAATGACATAGAGAAAAGGATGATGTATTTTAAGTTAGAAATCAATAATCTAATACATCCTGTTTTATACTGAGTCAATGTTGAATAAATAAGGCATTTTAATATGAGAAATAAATAATAATATTCAAAACATTGTATCTTAGAATATTCTATTTTATATTGTTGATTACATTATCCTTAATGAATAATGGTGCCAGGCTCTTCCTTTTCTAAAAAATAACATATTGTCTACATCATCCAATTCAAGCATTAATGATTTAATTAAATCCTTATCTCACACTTCTGAATGATGTCATACCTTCTATATTAAATATTTAATTTTAAAATATTTTAATTTTCATTTATTAGCAAATTAAACTATTAGCAAATTAAATCTTCATCCTGCACTTCTGAATGATATCTTACATTCTCCATTAAATAAAATATTTAATTGAATTTTTTAAAATTTAATTTTTATTTAACTATTAAATAAAATATTAGACTTTATGGGCCACATAATCTGTGTTTCATCTATTCAACTCTCCTGTTATGTAAAAGTGACTGTAGGTTATGTACGTAAGAGTCTGAGTCAGAACAAGTTGCCAGATTACCTATGATGATACTCTAATAGTAATTATTTTCCTTGAAAATTGAAATTGAATAATCAAGGCTATAACCCTCACATTCAGCTCATTATTTGTAATCATGCTGATATAACTAACAAATGGTAGAAGACACGATCAATAAAAAAATCTCCAAATGAAGTCTCATGAGAAGATCCTCAGAAAATTATACAATTGTATAAGGTACATGGTTCTGACCCTATCATCTAATTGAAACCTTCATCAGCATTTCAATGAAGTAAAAGACACTTCATATACTTGTTGATATGGTTTGACTCTGTGTCTCCACCCAAATCTCATCTCGAATTGTAATCTCCACATGTCAAGGGAGGAATCTGGTGGAAGGTAATAGGATCATGGGGGTGGTTTTCTCCATGCTGTTCTTGTAAATAGCGAGGGAGTTCTCAATATATGTGATGGTTTTAAAAGTGGTAGTTTTGCCTGTGCTCTCTCCCCTCCTGCTGCCATATACAACATACCTTGCTTCCCCTTCCCCTTCTGCCATGATTGTAAGTTTCCTGAGGCCTCTCAAACCATGTGGAACTGTGAGTCAATTGGACCTTTTATCTTTATAAATCACCCAGTCTCAGGTAGCATCTTTACGGCAATGTAGACTAATACACTTATTCTTGTGTGTGTACACCTACAATAAATTTTCATGAAACAAAATCATTACCAAATGCCAATTTACTTCATTTTATAAACAAAACCTGTCTAATACAGTCTATGGTTCTGAGAATAACTTTTTCTTTTTAGCATCAATTTTTAATATTCAAGGCATTTTAAGGTATACTTGGGTAGTAGGAATTAAAGGGTAAGGAGAGAAACTGAAAATTCAGCTAAGCAATTGATTTGCATGTTTCCTAAGCTGAACTCTCTAGAGAGGATACTACTTGCCTTTTGATAGTTTTTTAACAGGATCCTTAGACTAATATACTTTATATTTAATATTTTTAGAAACAAGGTAATCAGAACAAAGTGTTTCTCAGTGAAATAAAACAAAAGATGACGATGTTGAGATTAATCATTATATAGTAGCACAGGTGTTGAAAAAAGAAAGAATGGCATGAGATAACCTAATTTTTAAGGCATCAAATTTTTAATTTGATGTTGGTCTCTTACTAACTCATTACCATATAGACATCAGCAAGTCTCAACTTTTTGGTCTCAGTTTCATTGAAAAAAAAAATTACTTCTCATGATTGGTTAGGAAAGAGCACAAGTCTAAAATACATATATTAAAATATTTTTATGGGTTTCTAGAATAATTAGGTATGTTCAGACTGATTTAATCATAAAATCCATACTAATCTTTTTTTTTTAAACAATAAAATAGATTTTGGGGAGTGATTATGGATGGTTTTAAAAATTCCGTAAGAATATGTGCAGAAAACAAAGAATAGCTCAAAGGGAGAAGTAGAGATATGAGATACGTGTATTAATTCCTTCACTTTTAGTTATTAGAATTTAATAACTTATTAATACAAATCACTTTATATTTCAATAATCAGAAATTTAATGTAGAGATATACATGACTACATGTGGTATACAATTAAAAACAAGCTGAGAAATAAGATAATTATCACATCCCTAACTTTTATTCTAGTTTATACAACAAAACTATTATAGCTGTATGAATTAAATGAATGGTAATAACCTCGGGAGAAGTAAATCTGATGCCAGGATTCACAGGAACTTTTTTAGAAACCCCAGGAATGAAAGGATACAGCCATAAATTACAGTAGTAATTTAGTTTTTCTTCTGCTACATTTATACTATACATCAATTTAGAGATTTTTCTTGAAAATCTTGACAGTCTGAACGATCTGTCACAAAAAATACTACCATGAATTCTGACTATATGACGTACGTACAGGATTGAGTGGATACAAGGTACTGTCCTCCTTCAATAGTTGTCTTGGGTATATTAGCCTTTAGCTCCAGTATTTGTAAGATGCTACGTGAAGGTGTTCCTGGTGAAGGTACTTACTGCTAATTTTCTTATTTTTAAACAAAATGACTTACATTTTTTCTAAAAGAGTCTAAGTCTATTAACTCAGAACAAATGTGTCTACTTGACAGATTACCTATGATACTCTATCACTGATTATTTTCCTTGAAAATTGAAATTGTACCATCAAGGATATACCCCTCACATCTAGCACATAATTTATTATTCTGCTGACATAACTAACAAGGGGTAGAAGACATGACCAATAGGAAAATCTCCAAATGAAGTCTCATGGCAAGATCCTCAAAAAATTATACAATTGTATAAGAAATAGTGATTTTTGAAAAGAAAGATTTTATTTTGCACTGGGGCCAAAATATTATTCAGTCAACAGCAATGTTAGTCAGTGTGGCTTTAGGGTCTTCTACCCTGCTAATTTAATCTTTATTTCATAAATGTGAGCATGAAGCCGCGGCTAGAAAAGAAAGAGGGGGAAAAGAGACAGAAAGGAAAAAGATGGAGATGAGAGGACAAACCAATCAAATTTGGAGTTACCAGTCAGTAGAAGTTTAGGGAAAAAAAAATCACCAAGTGAAATCGTACATTTACTCTGAGAGAGTATCCTTTCACATTGCCTTCTAGGTGATCTCTGAGCTCCTCCAGCTTTCGATGGAGCTACATGTAAACATCAGAAAATGAATTGAAAAAGCAACTTGTTCTCTTTTCGGTTTTCCTTTTAAAAATAAGATCATAGCATTATACATTTCTCACTGCCTTTGGCAAACATTTCAAAAACATTAAAGGTCTTTCTATAACGTAAGACTGCATGCTCAACAAACCCGTGACTAGGAAGTCAACATTTTATTTTGATTAATTACAGCATCTTTTCTTCCCAAAGTATTGGAGAAAATAAATACTATAACCATCCTTATAAATCCCCTAGAGATTCACTTTGACATTTTCTATCTTGTAGAAACATAAAGATATTTAAATATTATGAAATTTGACTTTCTTTCCCAAACACACTTTTTGATTTAAGACTGCATCCATATTAATATAAACTGATTTAATTATAAAATGTATCCTTTGTTCTTGAACATATATATGCGTATATACATACTCATATTGTATATACACTTAAAAACAATAAACATACATATATAACTTGAAGTTTTATACACCCAGAAGCTGAACTTGGAGATAACTGCACGCACACGCACTCGCACATACAATCCAGTTTACAGAACATGGTGCTGCAGTTATGTATGCCATTTTTATCTTTATTTCACCTTCAGTAATTTTCAAAAAGTCATGTCGTTCTGTACGTTCTCACCTGAATGAGTCATAATCCATAGTTTAAACCAGTAATGGATTTATTTTCCTTTAAAGACAAAGGTAAAATATGATACCTCACAGATAGACAGTGAGGAATGCTACTGATATATCATCAGGATACATAAACTCATTTTTCTGATTGAATAATCTTAAATTGCCTAGTTTTTGAAATAGGCATACTGTTAACACTTCCCATCCCCTCTGCTTATCCTTGGTGAAATAACATTTTAATAAAATAGCTATCCACTATAAAGCAGTGTTAGAGAACAGAGAGGATGGCTTTTCTGGAATAAAGGACACAAACATACAAACACACCTTCATCCATGTGCACTCATGTGCATGCACACACACAAATAAATAAACAATAACAAAAAAGTAAAGCTAAGAAGGCAGAAGAGGCAAGGAGAGGAAAGAGTGCAGAAATTAGTATTTCATAAATTGTTAAATGGAAATAAATTGGAGGTGTGCAAAATTTTGAAATGATTCAATATTAGACCTCAAGATAGTCATTAAATTTTAGGACATCCCAGTGCACTGAATTTTCTAGAATTTTGATTAATTTAACAGTTACTATTGCTGTAAGGGCAAATGGTATTGAGATATAAGAAAATAGTTAATTTTGTAAGGTAATTCTTCTGCATATTTTTAGAATTCAGCAATTTTTGTAACTTGCATTTAAGGTGGCAGCATTAAAAGTGATCAGTCTGTGTTTCTTAAGAGTGATAACTTATTTACCTTTCATTATGATTAAATGTTTAAGTACTCAGTGCCCAAGGCATATTGAGCAAACAAATATTTAGCAACTAGCAGACAAGATGATCAAATTAGAAATCTTTCAATTGTATATTAGCAGATTATATACACAAATGGACAAACATTTAGGTATGTATCTGGTTCTGTTGATTGTTGTATTGGTTTTTTGGACTTTTAAAAAATAAAACGGGATTAAGAGGGCGTAACTATTATCAGCTATATGTGGGCCCATTATACTACATGACACAAAATTTCTTTCTTTCTAATTCTTAGGATTATGTGTATTGAATACATATTGTTAACTCATAATAACTTTTCTCTGAAATGAACTATAAATGGTGATGATACCAAAGTAACATTTAAATTATTTTTTTATAAAAAAAAGTTAAAAGGGGAGATAATATTCTGAAAATAAATGTTAGTTCTCTGTGTAACAGGAACTTAACACACAGTGACATCAATCAGAGGAACGGTTTATTCTAGAACCCCAAATTATAGGCACCTGTAATGAGGCAGTTGCCCTTTCTGTTGTTTGTGGTGCCATTCAAAGCTAGTTATTTGGCAGCTTGCCTTCAGCTGGTTGCTCTATGTGTAGCTGAAACAAAAAAAAAATAATATGACCCAACAGCCAATAAAAATATTAAAATAAAAAAAAATGGGATGGTGAAAAATGGAAAAAGCCCCCTTCCTCCCACCACCCTCCAAAAAGGAAGAAGTGTAGGCTATAGACGAAATCTTGCCAAAAAATGTTAGAAACATATTTACTTTGAGGGATCCAACTCTACTAGCAACTCCTTTGCTTTCATCCGGCCGTCTAATTTGCTACAATGAGGGAAGATGGGTAAAAAAGACAGAATAAAGAAAAAGTGAACTTAAAAATTTTTCTATACATTAGTAAGTAATACATGCAAAAACATCAATTGACTCTCTGTGGTAGCTCTTAGGAGGCCAAGGAGTTAACTAACCCAGAGGCTGTATGACATGCTCTGCAAATAGGCTGGTCCCTAGAATTCAGTCTTTGTTATGGCACTATCCCTGAGATGAGGAAATTGGCACTTACTTTTGGTTATCTTGGGGACTTCTGATGAAGCAGTATCTGGAGTAGTGTTACATTTGCATTTGGCTTACAAAAAACAAAGAATTACAAATACACCTATGTACTTTTCTCTCGTAGTGTTTTAGTGTCTATTCCATTGTAATATTAGAAAACATAAATGGTATGACTAGAAACATTAATGTTCTGTAGGTGGAAAGATCAGTCCTGACAAGCATCATTCTTGATAGGTGACAGAGTGAAGCTCCTCTGCTTGCTGACCCAAGCATTGAGGGTGTTCAGCTGTCACTGAGATTCCCAATTTAACAATTGTGCTGCCCAACCAGAAAATTTTAATGCCAGACCAATGTTAGATATATTTACTACCTCAAAGCTTTCTGCTATTTTAGTTGAATTTTCCACTTGGAAAATTTGCTATCTTGGGTAAGACAGGGGAAATGAAAAGTAAAACTGTTTTTTAAAATAACTCATTTCACATTACTGCATAAATGAGCAAGGGAAGTTTCTCAACACAAAGTGTTTTATTAGAGGAGGTACTTTTTAAATGGAGCTCTAATGAGAACTAATGTTTTGGATAAAGAGGGAGGCAATAAAAAAAAAGGGCAGGGTGAAGAGCAAAGGGGACAGGAAGCTTCAGACTAAGTGGTTTTACACTATGGATTCCAGAATGAGGTCTCAATTCAGACCAGCATAGGTCAAGTTAGCTGTGATGTTCCTGCTTTTATTAGTAGATAGTAGATATATCAGTGTGATGCCAAAAGTTCCCAGTTAAAGTCTTCAAGAAATAATAGAAATCTGAACATCCTATAAAACTTTATTTCCTGGAAGCAGGATATATATTGTCTTACCCTTTTAGAAGATTTCTGATAGTATATGGAAATTGCTGAGGAATAATCATATTGAATTTGATTGAATAATCAAAATTGAATTTTCGTTTTGAATAAAAGCATATTGGTATATAAGAGTTGCATCAACTTTTGACGCTACTTGATATAAACAGGTTTTACTAATTATTCAGCATTAACTAAATGTTATGGCCAAAAGATAATCACTAATTCTAACTCTTCTTAGTGGAACAGAATAGTCAAATTTAGAAACAATGGATACTAATTAGAACATCAGCACCTGTAAGAGAGGGGTTCCCTATGGAATGAATTCAGAGTGAGTTCATAATATCTGCTCATCCTCTTGTGCTGTTTTCTTTGATTTCTGAGGTCTTTATATCAAAAGCTGTTTTCCATCTTAAATGCAGATTCACAATATCTAGATTATAAAGGTAGAGTTGGTAGATTCCTATAAAAATATAAGAGTCTGATACCTCATGATGCTTTCTGAAAATTTTCAGAAAATGTGAAGATGTTCTGAACTTACACAGTAACAAGTGAACACCATTTTCTACGTTGTCTTTTATTTCTAGAAGACTTAAAATTACATTAAGCCCAGCAACATTAGGTATCTTTTTCAAGGTTACACTGGAAGTTGATGACAAATCTAGGAACAAAATCAACAGTCCCTAATTTCTAGATTAAAGTAGCATTCCCTCAGCAGGCCTGAAAATATATGGGATGGAAAAAAATTGATGCTTATAAGAGAATGTATACGTATATGTAACTATGTCTGTCTGTCTCCATCTGTGGAAGAAATTTTACATTACTATATATATGGAAGACATTTTTCCTGTACCATTTCAGTTCCAAATGCAAGTATAGAAACTTAAAGAACGAATTATAAGAAGAAAAAAAGACAGTTACCACTAAACTGAAAAATAGATTAAAAGACTGATTTAAATAGAGACTTTGGGAGCAAACAGCTCATCAATGCTTGATTTCAAATTTCTATAAACAAGCCTGTCTTTGAAACCATCATAACAGGAAAACCTTAGAAAGCCAAGGTGTTTTTCAAAGCCAGAAATGGCTACAATTCCAGTTTCATGTGATTTTTTTGCAGCTTCTGAAACAGGTAGTAATAATACCTAATACTGAAAAACTTTAGAAAGAATTTGAAAAGGATGTCTATATAAACTAGAATTTGAGAAATACAGAAAAGTGAAATCAGTAGATTTAAAATGTAATGTCCTTATTTATTTTAGTCCTCCATTAATCATCAGTTATAGTGGGGCAGCATACATGAAAGAAATTCACAGCTAATCCAAACGCTTGATTATTATTATTATTTTTTTGAGACTGAGTCTGGTTCTGTCATCCAGGCTGGAGTACAGTGGCACGATCTCGGCTCACTGCAAGCTCTGCCTTCCAGGTTCAAGCAAGTCTCCTGCCTCAGCCTCCTAAGTAGCTGAGATTACAGGCACACACCACTGCGCCTGGCTAATTTTTATATTTTTAGTAGAGATGGGGTTTCACCATGTTGGCCAGGCTGGTCTTGAACTCCTGGCCTTAGGTGATCTGCCTGCCTCGGCCTCCCAAAGTGTCAGGATTACAGGTGTGAGCCACCGCGCCCGGCCAAATGCTTATTATATTTTAGATAAGAATTTAAAAGAAATCACAAAAGATTAGCATTCAGATAAGATTAATGACTTTACTCTTCTTGATAATAAGAGCCTCATATCATTAGCTATTTTTATTTATGCTTTTCTAAAGTCAAAACACTATCAGTAGCTAAGAGAGGTTACACTGTAAATGTTTACATTGTACTATCATGGCATTATAAATAAAGTCTGAGAATTGAATGTAAATAATTATGAGGATTATGGAGTAAATTGAGATTACTAGTTTACTTACATATGTTGATAATTAAAATTTAGTAGCAAAACAAAAATTTCATCATTAATCTTGAAGAAATCTTTTGACAAGTATTTTACCAAGATTTTAAAAGATATTATCCATGGGATCCAAAACACTTCAATCTTCTATTCAGTCTCTCAACTAGAATATATTTAACAAAGTATTCCTTAGAAATAGTCTGAAAATGTTGTACTGTATTACCTCTTTTGCAACACTCTGGGAATCTTTCCTCAGGGATTAATTACTGGGGAAACTATCCTCAGGGATTAATTACCAGGATTTGGCCTGTAGTAAAATGACTTTGACATTTGTATTTACTTTTTTTCCAAGAATTTGGATTCTAGTAACATTATGCAACAAAGAAATTGCCTGGATCCTAAACTAAGATGTGCACATGTTGATTCCCTTTGATTTAGCTCAGTTTTCCAAAACTGAGCTCACTGTAAAACGATTTCTACCATTAACAAGGTAGAAAACTAGCCCCACCCTTACTTCTCTTGCCTAAAATAAGTAATTGTAAATGTAGTATTTTAATTAAACCAAACATATATTTCATAGTTTAAAAATCAACTTGATATTAATTTTTAAAATAAAATACAGAAATTTCAGGCTTATGATAACTGCATTAAGGTAGACTCACATATCACTGGGTGTATATATTCATATTTCTCTTTAGTTACAAATGTTTGCGAAAATGTTATATATTTTGTGTGTTTCCTTTACTGATAAGGGAACCAAGGTCTGGAGAAGTTCAGTGGCCTTCTGAATGCATCAATAAATAATATGAAAGTACAGCTGATATTATGTTCTGACTCTTAGGTTGTTTAATTAAATTTAGTCTCTTACCTACGGAATAAAGAATGTAGACATTCTCCCCTTCTCTCCATAATATATTTTGTATCAGTTTAGAATAAAATTACATAGATTAAACCAACATTTCTGTTTGTACTAAGGAGTTGACCATTTTATTCTTAGATCTAGTTTACCTTAAGAACTATTCTGAGACTAATATTTTTAACCTTATTATACCATATCATGGCTTTTTAAAAAAATTATGATTATCAAAGAAAAGAAATAAAACTTTTTTCTCAGAAATTATTTTCCAACCAGTATCACTCAGCATATATTGGTGCAGCTATAGATTGTTTTTGGCAGCTATGATTTGGAGAAAGAGATTTTTTAAAAAAGTTTTGCTTAAGAGCTCAACATTTAAACAAATTCCTATAAATAACAAAGTAGTTTTGGAATTAAGTTAATATTTCACCTCGCTATAATATTATATTATTCAGCCCTTTCAATAAAGCTGGTGCTTCATCATAGAACATTTTGTTTAATTTGTGATTTATTAAGACAAGTATAAAGAAAGGAATACAGCAATGAAAGAGAGTGGATTAATATATAAATGTGTCAAGGAAAAATAATTACTAATGTGTTTCTGGAGAAAAGAAAATACAATTATAAAACTAAACTAATAAAAGGATAAAAAAGGTCAAGGAAAGCTGCAAAGAGTAAGAAGTCAGAAGGCAAAAATTAGAATCATGGTGGCAAGTAACAGATCCTCTAAATCCCTCTGCCATATTTTTATCCTTAGGAAATCATTTTTTTTTTTTTAAGATGGAGTTTCACTCTTGTTGCCCAGGCTGGAATGTAATGGCGTGATCTCGGCTCATCGCAACCTCTGCCTCCTGGGTTCAAGTGATTCTCCTGCCTCAGCCTCCGGAGTAGCTGGGATCACAGGCATGCGCCACACGCCCAGCTAATTTTGTGATTTTAGTAGAGACGAGGTTTCTCCATGTTGGTCAAGCTGATCTCGAACTCCCGACCTTAGAAGATATTCCTGCCTCAGCCTCCCCAAGTGCTGAGATTACCGGCGTGAGCCAGCGCACCCGGCCAGGAAATCATCTTTTTCAAAGGTTCTGATTTCTAATGATATATTAGCATTTGCATTTATTTATATTTTATTATACATTTATAATTTTGATCTTAGGGTTCTATATAGTTTTGATTCCAAGACAGTATAATCTATACTAAATTAGACCTTTATATAAATCTAATCTATATAAAATTGACCTTTATATAAATTATTTCCTGTTCACTAACTAGAGAATAATTCAACTGAAATTATTTTTTCCAAATTTCTTACCTGTCTAAAAAGAAATTATAAAACCCATCTTTAATAAAAGAGTTATTATGTGGGTTAAAATAAATAACCTTTAAGCAGCACATTATATGTTCTTAATATTTTTTTATTATTTGTAAATGAGACCAAAAAAAAAGTTTATCTTTGAACTTCCATTGAAATATGATATAATTTTCTATCCAGCAGGATTAAGAAGAGACTGGCTTAGCCTGGATGTAAAAATGCTGTGGTATATAGGCATACCTCGTTTTACTGTGCTTCATGGATAATTGCTTTTTTTACAAGTTCAAGGTTTGTTTGTGGCTACCCTGTGTCAAGCGAGTCGATCGTCACCAATTTTCCAACAGCAAGTGCTCACTTCCTGTCTCTGTGTCACATTTTGGTAATTCTTACAATATTTCAAACTTTTTACTATGAGTATATCTGTTATAGTTGTCTATGATCAGTCATCTTTGATGCTACTTTTGCAATTGTTTTGAGGTACCACAAATGGTGCCCATGTAAGATAGTGAACTGAACTGATAAATGCTGTGTGTGCCCTGACTGCTACACAGACTGACCATTCCGTGTCTTTCTATCTTTCTGTGGCTGGCCTCTCTATTCCCTGAGACAGAACAATATTGAAATTAGGTCAATTAATAAACCTACAGTGGCCTCTAAGTGTTCAAGTAGAAGGAATAGTTGCATGTCTCCCACTTTAAATCAAAAGCTAGAAACGACTAAGCTTAGTGAGGAAGGCATGCTGAATGCTGACACAGCCAGAAAGCTAGGCTACTTGTGTCAAACAGCTGAGTTGTAAATGCAAAGGAAAAGTTCTGGAAGGAAATTTAAAGTGGTATGCCAGTGAACATATGAATGAGGAGAAAGTGAAACAGCCTTATTGCTAGTATGGAGAAGGCCTGAGTGGTCTGGATAGAAGAACAAGCCAGTCACAACAGTCCTTAAAGCCAAAGCCAAATCCAGACCAAGGCTGTAACTTTCTTCAATTCTATGAAGGCTGAGTGAGGTCAGGAAACTGTAGAAGAAAAGCTGAAAGCTAGCTGAGGTTGGCTCATGAGGTCTAAGGAAAGGGGATGTCTCTATAACATAAGAGTAACGTGAAGCAGCAAGTGCTGATGTAGAAGCTGCAGCGAGTTACCCAGAAAATCTATCTTAAATCCTTGATGAAGGCAGCTACACTAAACAACAGATTTCCAATGTAGATAAAACAGCCTTATATAATGGAAGCAGATGCCATCTAGGACTTTCTTTGCTAGAGAGGTGAAGTTAACGCCTGGCTTTAAAGCTTCAAAGGACTGGCTGACTATCTTGGTAGGGAATAATGCAGCTACTGACTTTAAGTGGAAGCTGATGGTTATTGACCATTCTGGAAGTTCTATGGCCTTTAAGAATTATGCAAAATCTACCCTGCCTGTGCCCTACACATGGAACAAGAAAGCCTAGATGACAGCACATCTTTTTGCAGCAGGTTTACTAAATATGTTAAATCCAGTGCTTAGACAAAAAGATTCCTTTCAAAATATAAGTATTCATTGCTATTGTACCTAGTCAACCAAGAGCTCTGATTGGGATATACAAGGGCATAATGTTTTCATGCTTGCTAATACAACATCCACTCTGCAGCCTATAGATCAAGGAGTAATTTCAACATTCAAATTGAAATTTTATTATTTGTTATTATAGTTATTATTTAAAAAATAGATTTCATGAGGCTATACAGTTGCCATATAGTAATTCCTATAATTGATCTGAGCAAAGTAAATTGAAAACCGTCCAGAAATAATTCATCATTCTAGATGCCATTCAGAACATTTTTGGTTCATGGGAGCCCAGAATATCAATATTAATAGGAGTTGGAAGAAGTTGATTCCAACCATATGATGTTTAGTAGTTGAAGACTTTGGTGGAGGAGAAAGAACTGCAGATACGGTAGAAATAGCAAAAGAACTAGAATTAGAAGGGGAACCTGAAGTTGCGACTGAATTACTGTGATATTCATGATAAAACTTTCACAGATGGTAAGTTGCTTCTTATGAATGAGCAAAGAAAGGAGTTCCTTGAGATGAAATCTACTCCTGGTAAAGATGCTGTGAACATTGTTGGAATTACAACAAATGATTTAAAATATTGCATAAATAAACTTGATTAAGCAGCAGCAGGGTTTGAAAGGATTGACTCCAATGTTGAAGGAAGTCCACTGTAGAAAAAATGCGTTCAAACAACATTGCATTCTACAGCAAAATCTTTTGTGAAAGGAAGGGTCAATCAATGTGGTAAACTTGTCTGATTTTAAGAAATTGCTGCAGCCACACCAGCCTTCAGCAGCCACTACCCTGATCAGTCAGCAGCCATCAGCTTTGAGGCAAGACCCTCTACCAGCAAAAAGATTACGACCTGCTGACGGCTTAGATGATTGTAATAACTGTTTTAGGACTAACATATTTTTAAATTAAGGTTTGTACAGTGTTTTTTTTTTAGACATAATCCTTTTCACGCGTAACAGACTACAGGAGAGTATAAACATAATTTTTACATGTACTGGGATACCGAAAAATTTGTGTGACTCACTTTATTGCAATTTTTCCTTTATTGCAGTGGTCTGGATCTGAACCTACAATATCTCCAAGGTATGCCTGTAAATATAGGTATAAATAACTCCAGTTGGCTTTATTAAGTTTGGCTACGAATCTGAAAAATAGGCCAAAGGACATCTGTGTAATTACCAGATCCTATCTAAAAAAATACACAAACAAAACCCAAACAGGTATGTATATTTTCCTGGTTTTAAAAATAATGTATATTGTGAAATAACTTGCAATTCTATTCCTAAACAGTTTTGTTTACTAATTTTTTAAACTATACATTGTAGTTTTAGTATTTTCTCATGTCATTAAATATTCTTAATGAGATGATTTTTAAGGTTATAGTATAACTTCTATATGTATGTACTATTAATACAAGTTATTTTCCATAATGCTGTGATAAAAATTCCTGTACATAGTTTGAGATGGCCTCTTTAATAATTTACTTTGGATACATTTCTAGAGACAAAATGATTGATTAAAACATAACTTTTTTTTTTTTTTTTGAGACAGAGTCTTGCTCTGTCACCCAGGCTGGAGTGCAATGGCGTGATCTTGGCTCACTACAGCCTTCGCCTCCCGGGTTCAAGTGATTCTCCTGCCTCAGTCTCCCAAGTAGCTGGGATTACAAGCACCTGCCACCACATCCAGCTAATTTTTGTATTTTTAGTAGAGACAGGGTTTTACCAGGTTGGTTGGGCTGGTCTCAGACTCCTGACTTCAGGTGAGCCACCTGCCTCGGCCTCCCAAAGTGCTGGGATTATAGGAATGAGCCACCATGCCCGGCCAACACATAGCATTTTAAGATCCTGCCTCTCTCTCTATATAGGTATGCTATACAGTACATACATTTCTGTATATACTTTTTAAGCAAACAATACATGTATACAACACGTGTATGAAAGGTTATACAAATTTATTGCTTGAAAGGTTATATTCCTATTAGTGTGAATAGAAATACTCATGTCATTGCTCATTATAGTACTGATGATTATAGTTTTAAAATAATTATCAATTTGATTGCAAAATTTGTATTGTTTTAAATTTTTAGTAGATTTCTAATGAGAGTGTACTCCCCCCACATGTATCTGTGCTGCATGTATTTATTTTATTAAATGACTATGCTTACCTTTTACTCATCCATTTTTTTCTTTCCTACTGGATTAGAAGAGCTCTTTGAGGTTGTCAACCCTGTATCTGGTAGATTTCTTATAAATATTTTATTTTCACATAATCCACTGTAAGTTCCTTAAGAACAGGGTTAAAAAGTCTATTCATTGCTGTATCCCCAATAGCTAATACAGTATTTGACATATAATATGCATTAAAAATATTCACTGACATAGTCAATGAATTTCTGAATTATTCTGTGTTTTCTCTTTAACAAAAGTAGAATGAGTAGGGAGATGCTCCTGAAATTTTGGGTCAGAAAATACCTAATTTTAGAATATATATCAGTTTAAGATATGAAGATCCAGAGGAGAGTTTAGTATGGGATGTACTCTATATTAAAGTCAAAATGGGATATTAAATACATCTAATTCATGCCTGTATCTAATAAATTCTGTTGCTGAAATAATGATGGGACCGCTTATATTTGTTGGGCTGTTTTACACAAAACACGTCCCAAACAATTAAAAACAGTTGAAATGAATCAAAGCTATTTATACTGAAAGCTAGTATTCTTAATTTCACAATGTCTTGTATTTCAACAGTTCACTTCCCTATCTTCCTATAACTTGAACAAAACTAGAGTGGATCTCAAGAGAAATCAGTATTCCATTTAACAGAGACAAGCTTTACCTAAATGTAAAAGATCTTAAGTGAAGTTAGAACATTTTCAATTAATAATCTCACTTTATGTACTAGAACAGAATGCAAAATATAAAATAAGTAAATGTAAATTATTCTGTATTAACTGGAGATTAATAAAATATCAGAGAGAGAAGGGCTTTAAGAATATTTTCTAGTTGATATTTGAACTATTTCAAAAGAACAGAATTATAAGCCTACAAGGGACTTTAGAGTTTGTTTAGTATCTTGGTGTTACAAATAACAGAAACTGAGGTCAACTAGTCCTCACAGTTTTATTTATTTATTATTTTTTGAGACAGAGCCTTGCTTTGTCACCCAGGCTGGGAGTGAAGTGGCATCATCACAGCTCACTGCAGCCTTAACTGCCTGGGTTCAAGTGATTCTCCTGAGTAGCTGGCACTATAGGCACATACCACCATGCCCAGCTAATTAATTTTTTTTTTTTTTTGTAGAGACAGGGTCTCACTATATTGCCCAGGCTGGTCCTGAACTTCTGGGCTTAAGTGATCCTCCCTCCTTGGTCTCCCAAAATGCTGGGATTATAGGCATGAGCCACTGTGCCTGGCCCTCATAAAGTTATAATATGGCAGACTAGGGCTGGTACTCAATACGTTGTGCCTCGCAGTGTAATACTTTTACACACTCAAGCTTGTTAGCTTTTCAAATGACTTTGGGTTTATAGTTTTTAAATGTCTACCAGTAAATCAGTCAAATGCAAATGCTAAAAACTGCTTCTTCCAATATATCATTAAATTCATGAAGACACAAAAATGATCTATTCCTGCTATCTATGTAAAATACAGAAAACATAGACTTAAAAGTTCTGCATATACTTTCAATAAAAGTAGAAATAACAGAAGTTACTGAGTTTGATTAAGAGATGACTCCAAAACCTTTAACTTCTGAAAGATTATCTACAGCATTGTTTTTAAAACTAGAAAATAAGAAACCACAAAAATATCCAAAATACGGGTTGGTGAAAAAACTATGTCACATCTATCAGTTAGAATATCAAACAATCCAAATAATGTTGTAGAAGATAATTTACAACATGTAAAGATGTTCATGACATAGAAAGATGCTCATATTACTAAGTAAACAAGATGGGTTAAAAGCTATAGACAATTTAATAATAATAGCTAATGTTTAATGAGTACTTATATTTCAATCATTGTGCTAAGTGATTTATATACATTTTTTAACTTAAATTCTTAAGACAACCCTATGAAACAAATAGTATCATGATTTTTCATTTTGCAGATGAGACAATTAAAGTTATAGAGGTGAAGTAACTTTTTGAAAGCCACACATCTAGTAAGTGATTCATCACAGGCCTGTCAGACTCCAGAAACTGAGCCCTTAATCACTGCCTTCTTGTTATAAGATATTTATTTATTTATTTATTTATTTATTTATTTATTTATTTGAGACGGAGTCTCGCTCTGCCGCCCAGGCTGGAGTGCAGTGGCCGGATCTCTGCTCACTGCAAGCTCCGCCTCCCGGGTTCACGCCATTCTCCTGCCTCAGCCTTCCGAGTAGCTGGGACTACAGGCGCCCGCCACCGCGCCCGGCTAGTTTTTTTTGTATTTTTTTTTAGTAGAGACGGGGTTTCACCATGTTAGCCAGGATGGTCTCGATCTCCTGACCTCGTGATCCGCCCGTCTCGGCCTCCCAAAGTGCTGGGATTACAGGCTTGAGCCACCGCGCCCGGCATAAGATATTTAAATGCATAGAAAAACATAAGAGAATGATATATAGCAAAATTTTAACAGTGGTTATTTATGAAGGGTATTTTATAAGAACTTTTTTATGTGAGTTTTAAAATGTTTTTCCAAATGAGTATGTACATTTTTTTAAATAAAGAAACTATACTCAAACTATACCACTTACAATCTGTCTTAGCTATAAAATGTTAATTCTACAGCTAGCAGTTTTTGGTTTGCTATATCTTCTCAGATATCAAATTTTATTTGCAACTTCAGACTTCAGAGTGGCAATTATACATTTCATAGTTGTTACATTTATAATAAACATAGTTCTGTGACCATTAAATAATTAGAAAGAGATGGGGAAATTTAATTTTCAATTATCATTATAATGATAATGATAATGAAAAACAAAGGGAACACTTGCATGAATGAAAAAAGAAAAATCGATGTAAAATCCTATATACCCAGCAGAACATCATAGGAAAACTACTGAAAATAAGTTATAGACCAAAAATAGTTAAAATGCTTTATTATGTAATTTTAGTATCATCAAAATATTAAATTCTTTCCCATACTGGGTGATGCCTTTCTCATTAGAAGAGGGTTAAAGGGAATCATCTTTTATTTTAAGTCTCAAAATTCTGCTTTGCTAACAAATGAGAATAAATCCCCAAACAAACATGTTATAAAGGAGGAGAAATTAGATAACAGTGAATTAGGCCAGAAATCAGTTACTCAAATGTCCATAGGAGTCAGGCATTTAATGTAAGTGAGTAAAATAGTCTGGAAGGTCTAAAGAATATTAGCTGAGTATTGATACAGTATATTATATCAGTGGTGGGCCAGCAATGTCGATCTGACTTTTTTAAATGTTCTAAACTGATTTCGAAAATGAGCTATCCCCAATTGTATACTCAACAGAATTATCTGCCAACAACTAGGTTATTTCTTTTTTCTGTCTTTTTTTTTTTTTTTTTGAGACAGAGTCTTGCTCTGTCGCCAGGCTAGAGTGCAGTGGCGTGATCTCTGCTCACTGCAACCTCCACCTCTCGGGTTCAAGCGATTCTCCTGCCTCAGCCTCCCGAGTAGCTGGGATTACAGGCACCTGCCACCACGCCCAGCTAACTTTTTGTATTTTTAGTAGAGACAGGGTTTCAGCATGTTGACCAGGCTAGTCTTGAAATCCTGACCTCAGTTGATCCGCCCACCTTGGCCTTCCAAAGTGCTGGAATTACAGGTGTGAGCCACCACACCCGGACTATTTCTTAAAAGAGGGCTTTGTATGTTATCTATTAGTAGACAGAATATCCTGGCGAAAATTAGTTGTCATCCAAGTGCAGAAGTAATACCACACTGAAAATGAATGGAGTTAGCTGGGAATTATAACTTCTGGTCTCATATCTTCAAAAGATTTCATGAAGTCTCTCATTTAGAATCAGAGAGGTGTAGGTGTTCCCGGCCCTAGGATTAACCTGGATGACAGGGGACGGGTGAACTATGTATAATGCTTAACCATGGTACCGGTAGTCATTTACATAAAGGATCAGAGCTCTTGGACTGAGTATACCACTGTAATACTGCTTTTATGGAAAATATATATATATAAAGGATGCAATAGCCACCATTTTGACCAGAATGTTTTCAAGAAACATAGGCCAGTTTGCTCATTTGATTTTATCAATGGTTCTTTAAGTTGATCCACAAACCCATGAGGGTCCTGGAGACCCTTTCAGGGCTTGACAAAGTCAGAATTATTTTACTAATAGTATGAAGACATTATTTGCCATTTTTGCTGCATTGACATTTGCACTGATGGGGTACAAAATCAATGGTGGATTGACATCCTAGTATAAATCAAGGAGTAGATCCAAGTAGTAGGAACAATCACTGTTCTATTTACTGCCATCTTCTGTTTTTCTTTCTTTTTTTTTTTTTTTTTGAGACGGAGTCTCACTGTGTCTCCCAGGCTGGAGTGCAGTGGCGTGATCTCGGCTCACTGCAAGCTCCCGCCTCAGCCTCCCAAGTAGCTGGGACTACAGGCGCCCGCCACCGTGCCCGGCTAATTTTTTGTATTTTTAGTAGAGACGGGGTTTCACCATGTTAGCCAGGATAGTCTCGATCTCCTGACCTCGTGATCCACCCACCTCGGCCTCCCAAAGTGCTGGGATTACAGGCTTGAGCCACCGCGCCCGGCCCTGTTTTTCTTTTTTAAAAAACTAGTTTCATATACTGTCCTCAATGACATAGTAAATTTAATATTTACTATATCCTCAATGTAATATTTATATTTACATGATTAATTACAATATTATATGACAATATTAATACATATTAAATTTACTATTTAATATTAATTAATTAAATTTAATTAATTAAAATTAACTAAAACTTGGCCCTTGAATGTGACAAAATGGGAAAATTAAATTAATTAAAACTTGGGCCTTGAATGTGACAAAATGGGAAGTATGAATAAAATACTTCTGCATACCAAAGGATGGTGCTTGTCTCAAGGAAAATCACTTATTTATGCAGTTGTTTGAGTTGTAAGCTGAATAGTTAGTTTTAAATAAAGAAAACCATTTTTACTTGAAAGAATGAAATAACTAATAACTTATTATTCAGACTTAGATGTTTGGTATACATTTTCTCAAAAATAAACAAAGTCTGTCAATTCAAGAAAAAACTATTTGTTGCTTTTTTTGCCAGTGATACTATTTCTAGCTTTTTTTTTTTTTTTTTGAGACAGACTTGCTCTGTTGCCCAGGCTGGAGTGCAATGGTGCAATCTTGGCTCACTGCAGCCTCCACTTCTCAGGTTCAAGTGATTCTCCTGCCTCAGCCTCCCAAGTAGCTGGGACTACAGGCATGTACCACCACACCTGGCTAATTTTTGTGTTTTTAGTATAGACGGGGTTTTACCGTGTTGGCCAGGCTGATCTCAAACTCCTCACCTCAAATAACCCGCCTGCCTCAGCCTCCCAAAGTGCTACAATTATAGGTGTGAGCCACCATGCCCGGCCCAATTTCTAGCTTCAAAGCATAAATTAGAACTTAGAAAATGTCTATATGCCACTATGAGCTTAAGAACTTGCAATACATCCCAGACTTTTTAGATGAGCTTGGTCATTATATTAATGAAGGTGATTTTTTGATATAATATAACAAAATATGCCAACTTTTGGAAGAATTTATACTTTCCAAATGACCAATATATGTATTCCAAAATCATGCCTGGGTAAAAGATCCATTCGAAGTGCAAGACAGACCAATGGATTTTAAGGTATGAGTATGGAATGGTCCTAGCCAAGGTTTTAGATTCAACATTTCAACTAACCTTTACTTAACTAACAATTGTAAATTTTTGGTATGGTATCAAAGAATATCCGCAACTGTAAAAAAAATGTGAACAATATAGTCCTTCCTTTTCTTTTTTTTTTTGAGATGGAGTCTCGCTCTGTTGCCCAGGCTGGAGTGCAGTGGCACGATCTCGGCTCACTGCAAGTCCTTCCTTTTCTAACTATATCTGTATGAGGTTCAATTTGTTCTTCAACCAAAATAACGTATTACAACAGACTTAATACAGAAACAAATGTGAGAATCCAGTTATTTTCTATTAAGCGAGATATTAACATATATTTGAAAAAATGTCAAACAATGCTGTTATTTTAAGATTTTTTTTTGGTTTGGAAAATACACTTATTTTTTCATAAATAATATGTTGTTTATGTTAACATGTAAAGGCTTTACTATTTTTATTTTAAACAAACAAGTAAATATTTAAAAATTTCTCAGTCTTTCTTTTTGAGACGGAGTTTCACTCTGGTTGCCCAGGCTGGAGCTTAATGGCGCGATCGCGGCTCACCGCAACCTCTGCCTCCTGGGTTCAAGCGATTCTCCTGCCTCAGCCTCCTGAGTAGCTGGGATTGCAGGCATGTGCCACCACGCCCGGTTAATTCTATATTTTTAGTAGAGACAGGGTTTTTCCACGTTGGTCAGGCTGGTCTTGAACTCCCTACCTCAGGTGATCCACCCACCTCAGCCTCTCAAAGTGCTGGGATTACAGCCACCACGCCCAGCCTTCAGTTTTAATTCCTAGTACAACAAACATTGTTAGATATAACCCACATAAACAGACGTAATTTGGGGTCCTTAATAATTGTTAAAAGGATGAAGGGGTCCGGAGACCAGTATGTTTGAGAACTGCTGGATCTAACCAATAATGCAGAGAATATCATTGCTCAACACCCCCCAGATGAGGTAAACGTTCACAAAAGAAAACATATATTTTGTTCAGAGAATGTATTTTTGATCTCACTAATTCACTGGTTTCCAACTTTTTTGTTGTGTGTTGACAGTATGTGTAGAATCTATTTCTATAATGTCGTTAACAGCTGAACATATTGTTGTAGCAATGTTGATACAATTTCAGCAAAAGCAAAGAAACTTGATGTCTAGTATAGTCTTACTGATTTTGGTTAGGCTCTTTAAAATAGGAAAAAAATAATTTGCTGTCACCAGTTAGTGACATGATTTAGGCTGGAAGTATGGCCATTTTATGAGCTTCTCCAGAGACTTGGGAACCCAGGTTTAGTCAATGACCTAGCCACATCACATAATCTCCCTGGTGTTCACAAAGGAAAATAGTGACAATATGTAATAGTTTGTAAAAACTAACATTACTAGGAAAACATCCCGGAGAAAATATTATGCTGATATAGAATCAACAGTGTCATTTTTATAGGTAAAGGAACTCACACTGCGTTTCAGACTCACACATTAAAAACCTTGAGTTAAGAATATAGCTTAACCAGAGCAATCTAAATTCTTTCACTCAAAGGACAATAAGAGAAACCTACAAAGAAGTAATAATTACATATTTTGTTTGAATATAGTATTAGACATTAGTGGATTAAAGGTATATACCCCTCATATAAAGATATTTCAATAAATATACATTTTAATTGTTGTATAATCTTTAGTTCAATTAGATATTGATAGTATTTATATTTTCTTCTTAAGAGCAAAAAAAAAAAAAAAAAAACCACAACTTGCTGGTTAGTCTAAGAACAAAATTCTTTGCTAACTTTTAAGGTACAGGAAAATATGTGACTATAAACTCTATTTACTTACTCAAAATCAAACTTCAGATGTTTAGGGACTAAAAGGATAATAAAATTAGTCTTTAAAAATATTCTCTATTTTAATAAAATCTAAAAGGAATGGTAAATTGAAAGTTTGAAACATTTTTATTTTTTGCTCTAATCATTATTTTCTACCTTAAGCGTCTTGATTTCTTTCTTTTCCTTTCTTTCCTTCCTTTTTTTTTTTTTTCCTGGAGACAGAGTTTTTTGTTCTGTTGCCCAGGCTGGACTGCAGTGGCTTGATCTCAGTTCACTGCAACCTCTGCCTCCCAGGTTCAAGCAATTCTTGCACCTCGGCCTCCCAAGAAGGTGGGATTACAGGCATATGCCACCACGCCTGGCTAATTTTTTGTATTTTTAGTAGAGATGGGGTTTTGCCATGATGGCCAGGCAGGTCTCAAACTCCTGTCCTCAAGCAATCCACTGGCCTTAGCCTCCCAAAGTGCTGGGATTACAGGTGTGAGCCACTGTGCCCGGTCTTGATTTTTTCTAAATAGAGATGCTGCTGTCCTTCATAATTGAAAATTGGCACTCATCTAAGCTATGAATCATGCTCACTTTAAAAGAGAATTTATCAATTACAGAATTATTCTTTCAGCGAATTGTTTTTAGAAGACTATCCTTATTTTAGGAGTCTCGCTCTGTCACCCAGGCTGGAGTGCAGTGGCCGGATCTCAGCTCACTGCAAGCTCCGCCTCCCGGGTTCACGCCATTCTCCTGCCTCAGCCTCCCGAGTAGCTGGGACTACAGGCGCCCGCCGCCACGCCCGGCTAAGTTTTTTTGTATTTTTAGTAGAGACGGGGTTTCACCGTGTTAGCCAGGATGGTCTCGATCTCCTGACCTCGTGATCCGCCCGTCTCAGCCTCCCAAAGTGCTGGGATTACAGGCTTGAGCCACCGCGCCCGGCCGTCTATACTTCTTTAAATAGAATTTACGTACTATTTGACTTAGGCACTATTTTACTTAGGACAATGAAAGTCAAATATCCCAACTTTGTTCTGGAAAGATACTTCACTGTCATAAAGCAAGAGGAGTGAAAATCATTTCTCATTTCAGTCAGATTTCATTAAAAGAAAATATATGATATAAAAGAGAAATGACTTTTCCCTATATACAATATCATTTCAGCAAACAAATGTGCTGGAGAAAATGTAATCTATGAAGTATTGTTTAGAAAAGATAATACACAGTTATCTTCATTAGGTTGTAATGAGGGTACCAAAAAAACAAAAAGAAATCAAGACCTGGTATATTTTTATATATTTTGTTCTCACTATAGCTGGAGAATCTTAAACGATCAAAGCATAATTTAGGATGTTATATTGCAATATAACTATACTGAAACATTTATTATAATATTGTACTATTATAGTTGTTGACCTAAATAAATACATTAACACATGTGGATGGACAGGAAGTGTTTCAGCTTACAAATGGCGCAATGATAAAAAGCTACAGAGGGAGACATTGGAACTGTTAGTTTTGAATCATAACTTGGTTATTTAACCCTTTGCATTTTCACAAAGACTTGGTTAAGTGCTTCTGATAGCTATTTCCATAATATTATGTACTCTTGATAATCAATCCTAGCATTTATTATACTTTAATTTTTAGTAGTCTGATCTATCTATTTGTAGAAGTTGGAACAATGTCTACTTGCTCACTATTGCTATTCCACTACCAGGCAAAAACTTATTTAATGAGTTAATAAACACTGTTGTAGAGATAAGGATGGTGAGTCAAATAACAGACACAAAACTCAGTAAAGGTAAGTAACTTGCTTAATTTAGTGTGGTTATGAGTAGAGAAGAAAGCATTTCCATCCAGATCTTCTATTATCAGTCAAGTGCTCTTTCTATTACTGATCATTCAAAACTATATTGTATTTCTGATGTAGACAAAATACATTTGCACATACATTTCTGTGCATGAAAATCTGTGCATGCCTAATCTGAAATGTAGAAAGGATTTCTACAGGATTTGGCTAACACTAATATGTACTAAGTTATAAATATCATAATCAAGATGCAGTAAAAATAAGAATTTCAAACTCAAATTGTATTTCCAATTTTGTGCTAGATATCACTCCTTGGTTGTTTCACATATACCTCAGATTACACATTCCCAATCAAGACGCATTACACTCTTTTCTTTTACCCTCAAGACTTGGTACTTATCTTTTATTCCTTAGTATAGTTAATAACATTATCATCTACCCAGTACCTCAGATTTGAAACCCCAAAACTGCTTTTGGACTTCTCGGCCTCAAATTTTTACGCTAAAAAATTAAAATAAAGAATTCACCTAGAACAGAGCTCAGTGCTAAAATTTATAGTCTTGATATTTGACTCAGTGGGAAAAGGCAAAAAGACTCATTAATTTAAATAAAAAAGAATAGATATTTGAAATTGGCTGTTGACATCACTGAATTAGACTATTCACATACTAATAAAGTTTTAGTGTAAGAGTTCTTGACTGGTGACACCTGCCTTTAAAGTGGTCATTATTGATCAATATAATTCCTAAAACCTTCACACAGCACAAAAGCTCATATTTGGTTTTCAATCATTCTTCATGCCCCTGGTGAAATGTTAGGTCTTCTCTACTCACCCTATCTAAATGAAGTTCCCCTGTTATTATTTTCTACCACCATAACATTTTCATTTCTTCTTAGCATGTATAGTATTTCAATTATAATTATTAAATTAATGTGAAATTGTAATTGTTAAAGTGATTATCTACCTGTTTATTTTACATGTTGAGCATCCCTGTCTGAAAATATGAAATCTGAGATTTTTTGAGCACAAAGGAAATGCTCATTGGAGTATTCTGGATTTCTGATTAGGGATGTTCAACCGGCTTAAGTATCTGCAAATATTCCAAAATCTGAAAAAATCTGAAATCTGAAATCTGGTCCCAAGCATTTGGATTAGGGATACTCAACCTGTAATATACGACTAAATTGTAAACTCTATGAAGACAAGTAGTATATCTGTCACTGATATTAAAGCACTTATAAGAGCACCTAGTTGTCTCATGACTTATGAGACTTTTCTTATTAGAAAGGTAAATTTCACTTCCTTCTGTCCTTTAATTTATTTTTTAAACATTATTTCCAGATGCCTAATTGGAATAGATTAACTCCTTTTAAAATATCAATATTCAAATTAGTTTCTTTTAGTATATTAATATTCTAATTCAGCATTTAAAGTTTATATTAAAAATTACACCAAAGTGATAATTTTATCTTTGAGGTATACATTCTAGTGCTGATAAAAATTATCCAAAAGAAGGCTGGGCATGGTGGCTCACGCCTGTAATCCCAGTACTTAAGAGAGGCTGAGGTGGGCGGATCACGAGGTCAGGAGATGGAGACCATCCTGGCTAACACGGTGAAACCCTGTCTCTACTAAAAATACAAAAAAATCAGCCAGGCGTGGTGGCGGGCGCCTGTAGTCCCAGCTACTCAGGTGGCTGAGGCAAGAGAATGGCGTGAACCCAGGAGGCGGAGCTTGCAGTGAGCTGAGATCATGCCACTGGACTCCAGCCTGGGTGACAGAATGAGACTCTGTCTCAAAAAAAAAAAAAAAAAAAAAATTATCTAAAAGAAATATAATCTTATTCCCAGACAAAGATATAATGCTTTCTTGAATTCACTGTCAATTTGAACATCTAAGTGTTAACTAAGGAAAAAATATCAAGACAAGCCACTTGCTCTCCTAAAGTTCTGCAATAAGCAAATTAATTTAATGAATATTAACATTATTATTTTTCAGAATTTTACTTTGGTGAATTTGGAAGTACCAAGTGATTTTTCAAATTTTATTTACTATCCTCTTTGTAACTAAAATATAATTGCAAAGTTTTAAAAATACTCAAGAATTATGTATAATTAAATTTAGCTTAAAATATTTTCAAAAAATATTTATAATTTCAGCATATCATTAAGGAAAAAAGAGACTATACCTTGAATACTTCTGTATTCCCAGCTTTTAGGTCTTAGTATTCAGTGAACAAAACATCTTAAAGTGAACTTAACTTTTAGTTTTAAATATTTTCCAGACTTTACAAGTGAGTTTAGCTGGTACAACTGGATTTTAATGCAGTCAAGCTGTAAGTTACTTTGTTTTAATAATATAAAAGACATAGACGAGATTTTTTCCATCTAATTCAGGTTTTAAGAATTCCTTCCTTTAATTCATTTGAAAATGTAGCTTGCTGGCACCCAAATGGCATTGGCGTACATTTAATGTCTACAGTGTTCTTACAGTTTAATGTTTATTGAAGATTTAGGACCTCAGTGTTTTAAATGATAAAATTAGTATCAGTTATTTTTGACATATATCTAAAAATAATGATATACAATGGTAACACTGGAAACATTGCTGAGAAGATTGTAACATGTAATGTAAAACAAATTGCACTATTCACATCAGAAACTGAGATCCCTTCTAGTCAAATTAAATTATAACATTCACAAAACTGATAGAAAAGATGGAATTGAGGAAGACAGCTATATGGTCCTTAAATTTGATGACAGAGGAAAAAACTATAATTTGAAAAATTAACTGTCAGAATCCTAGAACAAATTTAGTGTCTAACATCATGTCTTATTAAATAATAAGGAATGTTACTGTTAATCTTTGGTACCAATATTGCATCCATCAATCAGAGAACTTGAAAGCACAAATGACTAACTTAATCAGGAAAGGAGCATTCCAGGAGAAAGTAGTCACAGCAGTAATAATGTCTGCTAGTTAATTTATCATATACACAAAGATGTGAGCAGCATAGAAGTGTCTCATCCTTTCCCTACCCTATACAACTCAGTGACAGATTATATTAAAAAAAAGACTAAGAAACTGCTTCCCTCTCCCAAAGGTTGGCATTAAAACTTTCTTTCTAATAAATTCAGATTTGTTTGCAAATATTAGGCAGCAACATTCCAAGATGAATATGTTTGAAAAAATTTGGAATGATACTAGAGCAGGGAGCTATCCCAGCCTGGACAAGTTTAAAGAAATCCCTTTGGTGACACAATTTTGTTAATCTTGCTGTTTACTGGCCAAAAGTACATTCATCCTCAGCATAAACAAATAAATTTACATCTATAATGATAAGTATACTAAAAAATAACAAATCTACAACAAAGAAACAGGAGCTACAGAAAGCAATACCCTTAGCTATGATGTAGGAGTAAAACATTTTGAATGAAATCTGTATTGTCCTACTATTGGCCTAATATGACAATTTGTGACACAATGGGTGGGAACTATCTCACACTTTTTCATTTTTCATAGTGTAAACTTGCATGCAATCCAACCTTGACAAGCAGAAGGAAATACTGGTTAGTTTTCCCAGATTACTATAGAAGAGTAGGTGTAAGGTGTGAAGCAACTGTACTTACTTTTGGTGTTGGGCAGGAAGCTGTAGAGAGGCGAGATGTAGCCTGAGCACGAGGCGATTCTGAAGGAGTAGTGCTGAGGGAGGCTGTGTCTCGTGGGAGCACCTGAACACCACGAGAAATGATGGAGTCTGGAATCTGAACAAGGGGAACAACTATGGTTTAATATTCTGAAAATGCCAATAACATGTAGAATCAAGACCCCCCCCACTTTTTTTTTTTAAGCATTCTTTGCTGCTCAGCTCTGACATATTTGGTGTCACTTACTGTTAGGTATAAATGCATCCAACAACTTGAGATGGAATAGAAACTTTCAGATTTAAAGTATTTTCCCTGGCAAGTACCATTTCCTAAAATGTTTTAATATGAGAGGCAGTATAATATTGTGGTTAGGAATAAAGGATTTGTCATTCATATACCTGCTATGCCATTTAATAGTTTGAAATCTTGAGCAAGCTATTTAATTCCTAGATATTTTCCATTTCCTTTTTAGATCAGTCTCCAACCATTTTCACCCTCTCTGCTCTAAGCTGACCTGTATGGACACCATCAACAAATTATTTTCTGCCCTGGCTTCCAGTTGGGTTCAGTCAGTGGAAGGCACTGGCAGAAGACTGTGAGTTGGGATAGGGTAAGGTCTGGCATTTATTCTCCTAGCTCCCTCTCTACCAGGTCATCATAGGTTGGCTGTGTCACTCAACTCAAGATCACAGCTTGTGTCAGACTGCCCTTCTTGCTTATAGCTCTTTTTCTAGATTCTAACAGCACTCCTTCCCTTTGCCCCATTAGGTAGGAGCATTAATGGTTCCCAGTGTTACTAGTCCCAGGCATTCCATGATGTCTTGTGGTTTTCCCTAAATTCTATTCAAACCTTTGTACATTCTATAGGTTCTTATTGAACTCTCCTCAATTACCTATTTAAGCATGCTATCTGAGTTCTGCTAGGAGCCTGATGGATATACCTTTTGAATTGCCACTTCCTTAATCTGAAAATTGAGGATAACAATAGAATCTGCCTCACTGGAATCCTGCAGCGGTTAAGTAAAATAATGTGTGTAAATTATTTAGCACTTTCAAGTGGTAAATATTTAATAAGTGTTGGTTATTATTACTGTTATTATTATACCTATCATCATAGTAAAGACTGATGTAATTGTCACCATTCTAAAAATATACAAACATAAAGACTAATACTGTAGATTATTTTTAACATTATTAATATATGCTGATTATAAATTTATTACTTTAGGATTTGCATAATTTAGTTCATGTTCTGGGCTACCAGTAATGGGCATAAGTGTTCTAAGAATGGGAACATGAGGACTTTCAAATTTTGTGCACAAGACTTGAAACATATGATAAAAAAACAAGCAATTAACATTTAATCAACAAATATCACTTACTATGTGAAAAGAAGAGAGAAACAGCCAGACTTCGTGACTAAAAGGTATTCCTAATATTATGCATCATTTCTGTCTCACAAAACTAATACTATTTCTATAGAATCTCCTTTATTTAGTTTCTATACCAACATCCTTAATTCCAAAGATATTGCTACCATTTCAGTGTTTGAAATTTTATGTGGTTTATAAACAACACAGCCATAAGTAGTAGGAATTTTGAGAAGCAAGACGACTCCATTTGCTAACATATTTGAGTACTGAATTGTGACAAATATTTCCAAGAAATAAAGAAAGTCTAATTTTGAAGAGCTATTTGTTGCCACTTATCTAATTAAAAAGGCCATGTATTTAAAAGAAGGTAAAATACCCATATAATGCCTTACATGACATCACATCCCTCTCCTTCACAGCAATGACCATATTTATAGAAAGTATCACAACATTTATGTGTGTAATACTTTGATCAATGTCTATCTCCCAAATTAGAAAGCACTGTCATGATGGAACTGTGTTTTGCTACTATTGTATGTCTAGTATCTAATGAAGCAACTGCAAAAATAATGTCTCTCTGTGTGTGATATATATCTCCAGACTTATACACATAACTGCATATATACACTACATATCTCTGTGTGTATATATGCCTCAATGTAAATTTAAAATCAGGATATTTGAGGGAGAAGATAAGTTTAGATTTTGTGGCTAGGTACTTTTGGGCTACTAGTCTGGAGCTATTTGATGAGGTATATGGGTCTGGAACTCAGGAAAAAGTTAGGACATGTAATTTCGGAATTATCAATGGAGGTAGTAATTTGAGTCATTCAAATGTGTCAGATCACTTGCAGAGAATATGTGAAAGAACAAAAGACAATGGTTGAAAATTTGAGGTAACATTCATATTAAGAGTTAAGAAAACAAACTGAAGGAAGATAAGATCTCTAAGATAAGGATATATAGGGTAACCATACATCTGATTTTTCCTTGAACAATCTGGGTTTATACCTATTATGCTGGCTTAATTATTAAACAGCATTCATTTTCAAAAGCATTCTGTTTCGGAAGATAAATTATTTGGTGTTCCTATCATAAGAAACTATTAGAGAAAAAAGAGGCAAGTAGAGATGGGTGAGTATCAAGGGAATGAAAAAAAGAAGACAGTTGCAAGATTTAAAAAAAAACAAATATGGGAGAAAATAGGAATAGAGAGAGAGAGCTGAAAAGAAGCCATTACATCCAGTTATTAAAGAAATTACCAGTAAAGTTAAAAATAGATGCAAATTGAGGAATTGAGTAGGCATGATAAAGCAAAGTAAATTGTGGGTAAAAGAGACAGACATTTATTACTACTATTACTACTATTTTTTTTGGTACTGCAGGAGAGGCCTTATTGATGAGAATAAGGGGAAGTAAAAGTGGTAAAGATAACTTTAGGAGAGCAGTAAAATTCTCAAAAAATGCATTGATAAATGAAAATGAAGGACAAAGCAAAAGAATTTTCAATTACCATTGTGGATCCAGTTAATATCAATAAACACAAATTTACAATTTCATTACATAGTCTGGAACAAATCTTCACCCCAATGTTAAAAAAAAAAAACTGCCTATGCTGGAGATACAGACTTAGAAATTATTGCAGATATACAGTTGTTGAAGTTACAGAAATAAATGAGATCCTAAAGATGAAGAGCATATAAGAAGAATATGTCAAGACAGATACTAGAAAAATGGGGAAGAATTAGACAATGAAGAACAGATGGTAGTAATTAGTTACCTGAGAGAAAATTTCATTATTTGATGAAGATAGAACCTGATTACAAGGGGTCAAGAAAAAACTGGAGGTAAGGAGAAGGAGTCAGTGAATATAGATTACTCTGTCGATAGACAATTGTATTGTTTTCATTTTGAGGACATTAGGAAAAATGCCACAACCCATGGGTGTTATGATACCCATGTGAGTAAATTTCTGGGAGATATGTATATACACATGCACATTCAGGGATAGAATGGTTGGTTATAGGGTATGAATACCTTCTTTAAGAAATTTCTAAGTTGGTTAAGCCAATCTATACATCTGTCCACAAAGAACAGTTTCTCTTATTCTACAATTCAGTTCTACCCAGCATTGTTGGTATTATTCATTTTAAAAAATTTGGTGGGCGTGTAACAATATTGCGTTATGGTTTTATTTTCCCTTTCTCTGATTCTTAGTGAGAATGAGCATCTTTTCATACATTTATCAGTCATTTAGGTTTTCTCTCTTGTGAAGTCCCCATTCAAATCTTTGCCCATTTTTTCTCCTTATTTGGTTGTTCCTTTCTTACTAAAGTGTTAGATTTTAGTATTTATTCTGGATAACTAGTCTTTTATCAATTCTATATAGTGTGAATATCTATTCCTATTCTGTAGCTTGTCTTTTACCTTACTTTATCATGTCAATTGATGAACGAAATCTTTTAATTTTAATGTTGCTAAATATATCAATATTTTCCTTTATGTTTAGTGGTTTTCGTGTCTTAAAAGGAATCCTTCCTGAGTGACATCAGTGAAAATAGCAGAATAGAGAAATCCAAAATTCCATCACTCTACTAAAGCAGAAAATAAATTGGTAAAAACAGCCAGAATGAACTTTAGCAGAACTCTGAAAATGAATAAAATGATTACAACCAGGTGAAAGGTTAATCAAGAAAAATAAACAAAAAAGGTGGCCCTGAAGACAACAGTCCACATTTCCAATACAGGTCTGTAGTACCAGAGGGAAAACAAACCTTATTCTGAAAGAACTGTGGATTTTTTTTGTTTTGAAATATCTTATGGCTTATTGAAGGACACACTCGAAGGGCTTGCCTTTATTTCACCTAACTCAGAATACTCCCAGGGTCGAGGCAGCTATTCCTTGGGGAGTGTTTGTTCAAATATTTAAAGGCAAATGTATTAGCCACTGTCATCTGGGCACGGAAAAACAGGACAAAAAATAGATAAAGTGAAAAACCTGGGAGTGAGGGCTATGGAATGAGGTACTTTAAGGCATAAGGACTCTGAAAAGCTCCCACGTATCCTTTGGACTCTAAAAGGTCAGGTTTATGTTCAGTTTATGTCCAGGGCTGGACATATCCTCAGAAAAGACCTGAGAAGGTTCTATTCTCTCACTTGCGGATAAACTTGAGGCTCTATACAAGCAGGAAGTGAAAGCTAATGAAAAGTTATAAATTGCCTGGCTGAGTGTTGAAGTGTGACCTAATATATACAAACAGCTCATCTGCAAAAACTGGAAGATTTTCTCTGATTTTTTTGTTTTGTTTTTATTATTATTATTCATATTTTGGTTCCAGGCATTTAAGGAAATACCTGTCAAATAGCTAGCTGACTACTAAGCAAACAATAGAAACTTCAGAGGTTATGCACAACAAAGAAATACAAGCTAGAAAAAAGTATTTCAAAAAACGAACTAAACAAACAAACAACTACTACTGCTGAACAAGCAGCAACAAAAAGCCCCAGGGAGAGGGGAGAATCTAATTTCCAGAGTTGCTATTTATAATATTTAAATGTCAAGTTTTCAACAAAAAATTATGAAGTATGCAAAGAAGTAAGAAAGTATAACCTGTACAAAGGAGAAAAAAGGAAAAGAAAAAAGAAATAAACAGAAACTGTCTCTGAGAAAGTTCAGACACTGAGCTGACTAGACAAAGATTTTAAATTAATTATTTTAATAAAGTTTAGCTCAAAGAGCTAACGGAAACTATAAACAAAGAACTAAAGGCAAGCACAAGAATGATGCCTCACCAACAGGGAATCTCAATAAAAAGACGAATATCATAAAAAGAAACCAAATACAAATTCTAACACTGCACTGAAAATTACAACAGAAATGAAAAATTCACTAGTGGGACTCAATAGCAGATTTGAGCTGAAAATAAGGTGATTAACATGATCTAGTCTGAGGATCAGAAAGAAAAAAAAATAAAGGAAAATAACAACATGGATTAAATAAAGAAAAATAACAACATGGCTTAAGCAATCTGTGGAATACCATCAAGCGTACTGAGATATGATTAATCATGGTCCCAGAAGGAGAGGGAGAAAGAAGCAAAGAGATTATTTGAGGAAATAATGCCTAAAACTTTCCAAATTTGATGAAAGACAAGAATGCACACAAGAAATTCAACAATCCCAATCTGGATAAACTAAAAAAGACTGACACCAAGATACATTATAATCAAACTGTTGAAAGTGACAAAGACGAAGAGAGAATTCTGATCCTCAGTAAGATTTACAGCTGATTTCTCAAGAGAAACCATGACAGTCAGAAAGCAGTGGAATGATATGGTCAAAATGTTGAAAGATGAAAAATCTGTCAACCAAGAATTCTTTATCTGATAAAATTAAATTTCAAAAACGAAGAAAAATTACAATATTCCCAGATAAACAAAAACTGAGTGAGTTCATTGCTCATAAATCTGCCCTACAAAAAATTTCTAAAGGGAGGCCTTCGGGCTGAAATAAAAAGAAACTAGCCAGTAATTGTAATTGACATGAAGAAGTACAGAACTCTACATAGGTAAACACAAAGGACAGTACCTTATGTATATTTTTGTTTGTGAATCCTCTTTTCTACCCCATATAATTTTAAAAAACTACATTAAGCAATAACTATAGATCTATGTTGATGGACATACAATATATTAATTTATAATTTATGAAAATAACATAAGTAGGGGACAAGGTATGAAGTTGTTGTATAATATTGAAACTAAGTTGGTATTAATTCAAACTAGATTGTTATGAGCTAAGATGCTAATTGTAATTCCCCGGGAAAACACTAGCACAATAACTAAATAATAGTAAATGTCACAAGGAGAATCAAAATGGTACACCAGAAAATATCTATACAGAAAAAAAGGAAGTAATAGAGGAGATAAAAAACAAAAATGATATAATATATATAAAAATAGCAAAATGGAAGAAACTCTTCTTTATAGTAATTGCATTAAATGTACGTAAACTATCCAATTCAAAGATGGAAACTGGCTGAATGAATTAAAAAATACTATAATCCAACTAGAATCATGCATTGCATAATGACAATTTGATAGACAACAGATGACATATACAACAGTGGTCCCATAATATTATAATACTATATTTTTCCTGTACCTTTTCTATGTTTAGATATGTTTCAAAACACAAACACTTACCATTATGCTACATTGCTTATGGTATTCATTACAGTAACATGCTGTACAGTTTTGCAGCCTAGGACTAGGAACAACAGGTTATACCATTTGGCCTAGGTGTGTAGTAGGTTATACCATCTAGGTTTGTGTAATTATACTCACTCTATGATATTTGCATAAAAACAAAATCACTGGAGTATGATTGTTTATGCTATCTACAAGAGATTCAAATTAGATTCAAAAGATCCAAATAAGTTGAAGGTGAAGGAATGGAAAAAGATATTCTATGGGAGCTGTAGCCAAAAGGGAGCTAGAAAAGCTACAGTAATATCAGACAAAATCAACTTTAAAACCAAAACTGTTATAAGAGACAAAAAAGATGTTACATAATGATAAAAAGGTCAGTTCATCAAGAAGACATAACAATTATTTAAAAAATACATAAAGCAAAAACTAATAATAATGAAGAGAGAAAAACTTCAAAAATAAGAGTTGGATACTGCAATATTCCACTTTTAATAATAGTTAGAATAGTTAGATCAACAAGTACAAGAGAACAGCAGTCCTCAATGTTTTGGGCACCAAGTACTGTTTTCATGAAAGACAATTTTTCCACAGACGGGGTCGGTGGGGATGGTATGGATAAAACTGTTTCACCTCAGATCATCAGGGATTAGTTCCTAGATCCCTTGCATTTACACTCCTATGAGAATCTAATGTTGCCGCTGATCTGAGAGGAGGTAGAGCTCAGCAGTAATGCTTGCTTGCCCACTGCTGCTCACCTCCCACTGTGCGGACCGGTTCCTAACAGGTCATGGACTGGTATCAGTCCTTGGCCTGCGGCTTGGGGACCCCTTCAATAGAAGACCTGAACAACACTATAAACCAACTAGACCTAACAGCCATATAGGAACACTGTGTCTGATACCAGCAGAATACACATTTTTTTCAAGTGAACATGAGGATATACCATATATATTAGGCCACAAAAAGGTCTCACAAAATTTAAAAAGATTGAAATCTTACAGTGTATTTTTTCTGACCACAATGGAAGGAAATTAAAAATCAATAACAGAAAGAAATTTGGGATCAGGTGCGGTGGCTCATGCCTGTAATCCCAACAATTTGGGAGGCCTAGGTGGGTGGATCACCTGAGGTCAGCAGTTCGAGACCAGCCTGGCCAACATTGCAAACCCCCATCTCTACTAAAAATACAAAAATTAGCTGGGTGTGGTGACACATGCCTGTAATCCCAGCTACCTGTGAGGCTGAGGTAGGAGAATCGCTTGAACCCAGGAGGCGGAGGTTTCAGTGAGCCGAGATTACGCCACTGCACTCCAGCCTGGGAGACAGAGCAAGACTCCATCTAAAAAAAAAAAAAAAAGAAAAAAGAAAGAAAGAAAGAAAGAAATTTGGGAAATTCACAAGTATGTGGAAACTAAACACATTAAAAAAATCCATTTATTATTATTATTATACTTTAAGTTCTAGGGTGCATGTGCATAACGTGCAGGTTACATATGTATACTTGTGCCATGTTGGTGTGCTGCACCCATCAACTCGTCAGCACCCATCAACTCGTCATTTACATCAGGTATAACTCCCAGTGCAATCCCTCCCCCCTCCCCCCTCCCCATGATAGGCCCCGGTGTGTGATGTTCCCCTTCCCGAGTCCAAGTGATCTCATTGTTCAGTTCCCACCTATGAGTGAGAACATGCGGTGTTTGGTTTTCTGTTCTTGTGATAGTTTGCTAAGAATGATGGTTTCCAGCTGCATCCATGTCCCTACAAAGGACACAAACTCATCCTTTTTTATGGCTGCATAGTATTCCATGGTGCATATGTGCCACATTTTCTTAATCCAGTCTGTCACTGATGGACATATGGGTTGATTCCAAGTCTTTGCTATTGTGAATAGTGCTGCAATAAACATACGTGTGCATGTGTCTTTATAGCAGCATGATTTATAATCCTTTGGGTATATACCCAGTAATCGGATGGCTGGGTCATACGGTACATCTAGTTCTAGATCCTTGAGGAATCGCCATACTGTTTTCCATAATGGTTGAACTAGTTTACAATCCCACCAACAGTATAATAGTGTTCCTATTTCTCCACATCCTCTCCAGCACCTGTTGTTTCCTGACTTTTTAATGATTGCCATTCTAACTGGTGTGAGACGGTATCTCATTGTGGTTTTGATTTGCATTTCTCTGATGGCCAGTGATGATGAGCATTTTTTCATGTGTTTGTTGGCTGTATGAATGTCTTCTTTTGAAAAATGTCTGTTCATATCCTTTGCCCACTTTTTGATGGGGTTGTTTGTTTTTTTCTTGTAAATTTGTTTGAGTTCTTTGTAGGTTCTGGATATTAGCCCTTTGTCAGATGAGTAGATTGCAAAAATTTTCTCCCATTCTGTAGGTTGCCTGTTCACTCTGCTGGTAGTTTCTTTTGCTGTGCAGAACCTCTTTAGTTTAATTAGATCCCATTTGTCAATTTTGGCTTTTGCTGCCGTTGCTTTTGGTGTTTTAGACATGAAGTCTTTGCCCATGCCTATGTCCTGAATGGTACTACCTAGGTTTTCTTCTAGGGTTTTTATGGTATTAGGTCTAACATTTAAGTCTCTAATCCATCTTGAATTAATTTTCATATAAGGAGTAAGGAAAGGATCCAGTTTCAGCTTTCTACTTATGGCTAGGCAATTTTCCCAGCACCATTTATTAAATAGGGAATCCTTTCCCCATTTCTTGTTTTTCTCAGGTTTGTCAAAGATCAGATGGCTGTAGATATGTGGTATTATTTCTGAGGACTCTGTTCTGTTCCATTGGTCTATATCTCTGTTTTGGTACCAGTACCATGCTGTTTTGGTTACTGTAGCCTTGTAGTATAGTTTGAAGAAAACACATTTTTAAATAACCAGTGAGTCAAAGAGGAAATCACAAGGGAAATAAGAGAATAATTTGAGACAAACAAAAATGAAAACATAACATATGAAAATTCAAGAGATGCAGAGAAACAGTGTTCAGAGGGAAACTTGTAGCTATACACATCTACTTTTAAAAAGAAGAAAGATTTCATATCGATACACTAATCTTCCACCCTAAGAAACTATAAAATAAAGTGTAAACTAAACCCAAAGCAAACAAGAGAAAATAATAAGAATTATAGTGGAGATAAATGAAATAGAGAACACAAAAACATTGAAAGAATCAACAAAACTACAGTTGGTCCTTCAAAAGTATCAGCAAAATTAACAAATCTTTACGTAGGCTGACAAAAAGAGGAAAAGATTCAAATTACTAAAATCAAGAATGAAAGTAGGAACATTGCATGAGCTTACTGAAGTGAAATGACTACCAGAGGATTATTTCATAATCATTAAATACTAGGAACAACTGTATGCCAACAAATTGCATGACCGAGATAAAACAGACAAGTATTTAGAAACACAGACACTACCAAAACCAACTCAAGAAGAAATAGAAAATCTGAATAGAAATACTAAAAAGGTTGAATCAGTACATAAAAATACTTTCAACAAGGAAAAGCCCAGGACCAGATGGCCTCATTAACGAATTCTATTAAATGTTTAAAGAAGAATTAACAAAAATTATTTACCAACTCTTCTACAAAATATGAGGAGGGAACATTTCCTAGCTCATTTTAAGTGGCCAGTTTTACCCTGACACTAAAGACAATGACATCATAAGAACAAAAAAACTACAGGCTAATATCCTTTATGAATACAGATGCAAGTATCCTTAACAAAATACTAGGAAACAAAAACAAATACTATACTAAAATGATTATACATCAAGACCAAGTGAGATTTATTATAAAAATGTAAGAGTGGCTCAACATAAGATAATAAGTCAATGGAATACATCATGTTAACAGAATGAAGGGAAAAAAAACTTCACAAATGATCATCTCCGTTAATATAGAACAAGCATTTGATGCAATACCCTTTCAGGATAAAACACTCAGAAAACTAGGAATATAAGGCAACTTCCTGAATTTGATAGAGGCATCTATACAAAACCCACAGCCAACATCTTCCTTAATAATGAGACTGAAAACTTCCCCTAAGTTCAGGAAAAAGGATGTCTGCTCAGGCCAATTCTACTTAACATTGTGCTCAAAGTTCTAGCCAGGGAAATTAGGCAAGAAATAGAAATAAAAGCCTTCAAATTGGAAAGGAAGTAGAACTATATTCACAGATGACATGGTTTTATATATTTTTATATATATATATACACACACACACACACACACATATATACACACACACACACATATTCCTAAAACATCCATAAAAAGAACAAGTAGAGCTAATAATCAAATTTAGCGAAGTTGCAGAATACATGAAGAACACACAAAAATCAGTTGTATTTTTATATACCAATACTGAAACATTCAAAAATAAAATTAAGAAAACAATTCCATTTACAATAGCATCAAAGAGAATAAAATATGCAGAGTAAATTTAACCAAAAAATTATAAAACCTGTATATCAAAAATTACAAAACATTGCTGAAAGAAATTAAACGCAAATAAATGGAAAGACATATGTGTTAATGGAATGCAATACTTAATATTGTTAAGATGGCAATACTGCCCAAAGCTGTCTACAGATTCAATGCAATCACTGTCAAATCCCACTGGTGTGTTTTGTAGAAATAGAAAAACCTATCCTGAAATTCATATGGAATCTCAAGGGAACCTAATAGCTAAAACAATCTTGAAAAAGACAAAGAAAGTTGGAGGATTCATAATTCCTGCTTGCTTTCTTTCTTTTCTTTTTTTATTTTTGAGATGGAGTTTTGCTCTTGTTGCCCAGGCTCGGGTGCAATGGCACCATCTTGGCTCACTGCAACCTCCGCCTCCTGGGTTCAAGCAATTCTCCTGTCTCAGCCTCCCAAGTAGCTGGGATTACAGGCACCCACCACCATCCCCAGCTAATTTTTTTTTGTATTTTTAGTAGAGATGGGGTTTCACCATTTTGGCCAGAGTGGTCTCAAATGCCTGACCTCAAGTGATCTGCCCACCTCAGCCTCCCAAAATGCTGGGATTACAGGTGTGAGTCACCGTGCCAGGCTAATTTCTGCTTTTTAAACTTACTTAAAAGCTATGTAATCAAAACAGCATGGTACTGGGATAAGGCAAACATAGGTTAATGGAATAGAATTGAGGGTCCAGAAATAAGCACTCTTAACTTCATACTTAATTGATTTGAGACAGGAGTGCCAAGGCAATTAACTGGGAAGAACAGTCTTTCAATAAATTATGCTGGAACAACTGCATATTCATATGCAAAAGAATGAAGTTGAAACCTTGCCTTACACCCTACACAAAAATTAAGTCAAAATGGATCAAATACCTAATTGTATTATAAGAGCTCAACTATAAAATTCTAAGAAGAAAACATAAAGGTAAATCTTCATGACTTTGGTGATGGATTTTTAGATATGACACCAAAAGTACAAGCAACAACAGAAAAATTAGATTAACTAGACTTCATCAAACTTAAAAACTTTTGTGCAAAGAACATTATCAAGACAGTGAAAAGACAAAATACAGAAAGGAAGGAAATATTTGCAAATCCTATCTCTGATAGAGTCCAGTATCCAGCACATATATAAGGAACTCTTACAACTCAATAATAAAAAGACCAACAACCTGCTTGAAAATGGGCAAAAGGCGTGAATAAACATTTTTCCAAAGAAGCTACACAAATCATCATCAAATATATGAAAAGATGTTCAGCATCCTTAGTCGTTAGGGAAATGCAAATCAAAACCATAATGAGATGCCATTTCACACCCACTCAGATGATAAGAATTAAGAAAAAAAGGGGGCGGGGCGCGGTGGCTCAAGCCTGTAATCCCAGCACTTTGGGAGGCCGAGGCGGGCGGATCACGAGGTCAGGAGATCGAGACCATCCTGGCTAACATGGTGAAACCCCGTCTCTACTAAAAATACAAAAAAACTAGCCAGGTGTGGTGGCGGGCACCTGTAGTCCCAGCTACTCGGAGGCTGAGGCAGGAGAATGGCCTGAACCTGGGAGGCGGAGCTTGCAGTGAGCCGAGATCACGCCACTGCACTCCAGCCTGGGTGACACAGCGCGAGACTCCGTCTCAAAAAAAAAAAAAAAAAAAAAGAAAAAAAGAAGGCCCGGTACAGTGGCTCACACCTGTAATCCCAGCACTTCGGCGGGCCGAGGCTGGAATATTACAAGGTCAGGAGATCGAGACCGGCCTGGCCAACATAGTGAAACCCCTTCTCTACTAAGAATACAAAATTAGTCAGGCGTGGTGCCGGGCACCTGTAATCCTAGCTACTTGAGAGGCTGAGGCAGGAGAATCACTTGAACCCGGGAAACTGAGGTTGCAGTGAGCCAAGATTGGGCCACTGCACACCAGCCAGGGCGACAGTGAGAGATTCCATCTTAAAAAAAAAAAAAAAAAAAAAAAAGGAAAAAAGCAAACGCTGGCAGGGATATACAGAAACTGGAACCCTCATACATTGCTGTTAGGTATATAAAATGATGCAGCTGTGTGGATAACAGTTTGGCACTTCTTTAAAAGTTAACATAGAATTATCATGACAACGAATTCCACTCCTAGGTGTATATTCAAGAGAACTGAAACAGGTGTTCAAATAAAAACATACATGAATGTGCCTAACACCGTTATTTTAATAATCAAAAAGTACACACAACCCAAATGACCATCAGCTAATAAATGGATAAACTAAATGTGGTATACCTTACAATGGAATATTGTACAGCCACAAAAAGGAGTACTGATACATGCTACCACTTGGATAGTTACATATTGTATGATTACATTTATATGTTATGTCCAAAATAAGTAAACCTACAGAGACAGCCAATTAATGGTTGTCAGGGGCTGGGGGCAGAGGGAATGGAGAATAGACTGCTTAATGAGCAAGGTGTTTTTTTTGGGGGGTAGTGATAAAATGTTCTGGAACTGGATAAAAGTAATAGTTGTGCAACACTGTGAATGTAGTAAAAGTCACTGAATCACACACTTTAAAATTAGAATGGCGAATTTTATGTTATGTGAATTTTACTTCAATTCAATTAAAAAAGAAATTCTTTCTTAAGCCAGCATAATAAAAACATTGTTCTATAAAAATCTATAAAAGCTTTATAGTTTCCTCTTCCCTGTTTGGGTCTCTAATACACCTGGAGTTGATTTTTGTATACTGTGAGATAGGGGAACCAATTTCATTTATTTTCATATAGATAGCCTGTTGTCCCAGCATCATTTATTGAAAAAATAACCTCTCTATAATTCTGCACTATAAATTATCATACACTAAGTGACCATATGTGTGTTGATGTGTTTTGGGCTTTAAATTCTGTTCCATTGGTCTAAATATTAATTCTGGCACCATTAAGAAGTTACTTTAATCTTATCATTATACTAAACCTTGATATTTGGTAGAGCAGGTCTTCCCACTTTGCTCTTATTCTTGTTCAATACTGTCTTTGTTGTTTTTTTTTGCCCTTTGCAATTCTATCTATATAAATTTTAGAAGTAAAATTTAGATCACCTGAGGTCAGGAATTCGAGACCAGCCTGACCAACATGATGAAATCCCATTTCTACTAAAAATACAAAAATTTAGCTGGGCGTGGTGGCGGGCGCCTGTAATCCCAGCTACTCAGTAGGCTGAGGCAGGAGAATCGCTTGATCCCGGGACGGGGAGGTTTCAGTTAGACGAGACTGTGCCACTGCGCTCTAGCCTGGGCAACAAGAGTAAAACTCCGTCACAAAACAAACAAACAAACAATCAAAAAACAAACAAACAAAAACCTTCGGATTTTATTTCCCATGTTTGTACAGAAAAGTACAGAAAACTTTTGAAGGATACCCTTCAAAATGATAAAAATGTTTACTTTGGGGGGGAGTGTGAGGGTAAATAAAAATGAATGAGAGGGTGGTTCAAAAAGGGTATTAATCTTATCTATGTTTCGTTTTCTTTTTTTACTGAGTGTGTGCTCATGTGTTACTTGCCTGATTAAAACATTCCAGTAATGAAAACCATGGTGGGGGACTGTTTCAGAAAATAAGTGGCCACCATACTCAACAACTAGGGAGAAATAAGGAATGAATAGGGTCTCGTACATAGATGATATCTAATAATAAGGAAGTAGAAGCAGCCACTAACTGAGAATTACAAGCAGTTTTTTGAGATAGAAGGAATAGAGCAAAGTATTAATTCAGGAAAATTGTTTTAAATAGAACAAATAATTCAGCCCTGATGGCCTTTATTTTAGTATAACAAGAAGAGGAGAATATAGGGGAAACTGAGTCAAGGGCAAAGGTCTGAAAATTGCAATTTGGCAATGTATATAAGGTTGTCAATAAGAGAGATGAACCAAAGGCTTGCCATGGAGTTGAGGATCTACCTAGAGTAAGTAGAATTTGTAGTGAGTTAAATCAGAACAAATGAGAAGGAAAAATGCCAAATCACTCACAAAAGAAATAACATTCCTACTTTTAGAGAAGTAATCTGTATTTCTACTATCTTATGCAACTCATAGCATGGAGGAAACAATTTGTCCCAGATGATCTCAAACTTTCTTTAGATATGCAATGTAATTTTGACTGTGAATTATTAAATAATAGAATTTTCCTCATTAAGGAAAACTGTAATGGGAACACATAATTTTCCTAGGAACTGTGCTGATTCTTTAATTAATTAATTTATTTTTTTCTGTCTTAAAGCTAATTTCACTGGTTGGGCAGACATTTTTAAAAGAAAAAATGGAGAGTTATATTATAAAAATCAGAATACATAGTCAAAATATCTTTTCCCCTTTTGAGTGCTGTAGTCCTTTGAAATGGCAGTATGAATGCCAATAAAGTAAACATACAAATTTATATTTGATGCCAAGAAAATTTATAAATGAACACACATTTTCTCTTCTAATAATTATTTTTGCCACTTAAAGTTTTAAAGAAAAGTTTAAACTTAAAGTCGCAAGGCTGTACAATAGAAATTCTCTGTTATTTGAATTTAATGTTGGGTAGCTAGTGAGCAAATTTACAATAATCAGAGTGAGTTTCCCAAAGCAACCATGTACAAAGAAGTACAGCTTCAACAGCTACAAATTTGTCAGTCTCTATGGTGGAGGTTTTTGGATCCCTTGAGCAGCTTGGTGGCCAACTCCAAAATGTGTACCCTTTCCTTCCAACTTCTCTTTTTAGAGATCATTAAGGTAGGCTGCATTTTCTATAAATCCTATTTGCCATCCAGGTGTGTGATATAGCACCTGAACTAACAATAATGATTGATTACAGGCTGGGCGTGGTGACTCACACCTGCAATCCCAGTACTTTTGGGAGGCCGAGGCAGGTGGATCATGAGGTCAGGAGTTTGAGATCAGCCAGTTCAAGACCAGCCTGGCTAACATGGTGAAGTCCTGTCTCTACTAAAAATACAAAAATTAGCTGGGTGTGGTTGCACATGACTGTAATCCCAGCTACTCCGGAGGCTGAGGCAAGAGAATCGCTTGAACCCAGGAGGTGAAGGTCGCATGAGCTGAGATTGTGCCGCTGCACTCCAGCCTGAGCCAGAGAAAAACTCTGTCTTAGAAAGAAAAACAAAAACAAAACAGATTGATTACATGTGAATACCTAAATGGGTTATTTCAGAAAATATACATCATATGTCTTCTCAGAGCTTCTAATACTAATCTTTCAGAGGTTATAATTAAATGTTACAAAGTTTTATTAAAGAAAAAACTGTCCCTGTGGTCCCAGCTACTTGGGAGGCTGAGGTGGGAGGATTGCTTGAGCCCAGGAGGTGGATGATACAGTGACTGTGCCGTTGCACTCCTGCCTGAGCAATAGAGTGCGACCCTATCTAAACAAACGAACAACCTCCCAAAACTTGTCAATCCAATATATCTTGAGTTCATTTAGGCATTTGAAAAATAGCTCATAAATACCTTGTCAATAGAGAAAGGTCTGTAGGTTTTGATGCGTTGAAATAGAAATATGTTAGTTAGTTAAGCAATTACAACCAGCAGGGTTTCTGGTAGTATGTGAAATGGCCTAGCCTAAAAAACAGTTTTATCAGTGACTTGAATGAAAGCATGCTTAACATATTTGCTGGTGACAGAAGCTACAAAAGACAAGTAATATACTAGATAGCTGATATAAATTTTAAAAAGACCTCTTAGTAGACTGATGGGCTGAATCCAACAAAATGAAATTTAACAAAAAATGTGAATACCTAAATTTAGATAAAAATTCATAATACAAAAATCTATAAAAATTCATGATTCATATTTACAATGAAAAATCACTTAGATGGCAAATATACGAAGTATGACTATAAAGAGATCTTTTTTATAAACTTAAAAATTTAAATATTCATATAAGCTTGTTTTTTTACAAGGAATATTTACACTTACTAAAATTCTCTCATTGCTTTAAAAATTTCAGAATTTTTGTTGCTCTCAGTGGTAGTAATCCATCCTTATTATTATTTGGTTTCCCGTGTAATTGCCTTTTAGGAAAATAAAAAGGTATAATCTTGCTGAAACCTGCATTCCAGGATTAATTTCTTATGGCGCTTATAAAATGCATAGAAGAATGTTTGTTTTATGGTTAGCATTCAAAAATGATTCTCTATTATCATTACTATAGTCACTTAATATATTTACTTACTATAGGAACAGAATATGATGACTACTTGTCTATTTCATGAAAGTTTCTTTTTTCCTTTCTGAGAGATGAGCCTTGCTCTGTCATCCAGGTTGGAGTGCAGTGGTGTGCTCACAGCTCACTGCAGTCTCAAACTCCTGGGCTCACAGAATTCTCCCACCTCAGCCTCCCAAATAGCTAGGACAACAGGTGCACACCACCACACCCAGCTAAATTTACTTTTTGTAGAGACAGGGGTTTCACTATGTTGCCCAGGCTGGTCTTGAACTCTTGGCCTCAAGCAATCCCCCCACCTCAGCCACCCAAGTGGCTGAGATTACAGGTATAAGCCACTGTTTACACGGAACGATTCTTATACATCATAGGCATGGCGAAATATATCTCTTTTTAAAATCTCAGTCTTAATAACTTAGTTAATAGACATCAATTCCATCAAGATGAATGATGCATCATATCTTTTCATGGGATATATTTACCAAAATTTATACAGTCTACACTATGTGCCAACTTGTGCTGGGTGCTGGATAGACCATATGAATAAAAGAGATGTGACTTGTGTCCTCATGGATCTTCCCACCTACAGTTCTACAGATAAATTAAGTAAACACATGAATAAGTATATAATTGTAACTATAAGTGCTATAAAGGAAAATAACATGGTGCAATGATAGAGAATAGCTGCAGGCATAATTTAGGTGGGCAGTGTGGATTAGAGAATTCCTTCTGTGAGAAAGAGATAAACCAGAACAGAAAGAATGCGTAGGAGTTAGCCAGGCAAAAAGTGGGTTTAAGAACATTTTAAGTAGTGGGGACAGCATATTCCCTGAAGAAAGAAAAAGTTATATGGAGCTTAGTAATCAATAAAGCACAAGAGAGAAATGGTAAGAGAAGAACCTAGAAAGCAGGGAGGAGCCGGATTATATAGAATTTAGCAGAACATTTCAAGGAGTTTTGGTAACGATAAATGTGATGAGAATCCATCGAAGGGTTCAAGTAGAGAAGTGACATGATTTACTTTATTTTAAAAAGTTGACTCAGGCTGTGAGTTGAAGATTGAATTGAAGGGAGCTAGGGTGGAACTGATGAGACCAGTCACTGAAATAATTAAGGTGAAAGATGAAAGATGATAGCTGATTAGACCAAGTTGTCCTTGGGAATTTGCAATGCCAAGTGAATCTAGAAGAGTCACCAGTAAGTCTCACAGAATTTCCTAAAATGGCATTCAGAGTAGCAGACTAGTTTTTTTTATCTACGAAAATACTAACAGTCATAATATACTTATAAAACTGGTTCATTTGAGAATGTGTTTTCTCAGCCAGGCACAGTAGCTCATGTCTGTAATCCCAGCGCTTTAGGAGGCCGAGGTGGTCAGATCATGAGGTCAGGAGTTCGAGACCAGCCTGGTCAACATAGTGAAACCCTGTCTCTACTAAAAATACAACAAATTGCCGGGTGTGGTGGCAGGTACCTGTAATCCCAGTTACTTGGGAGGCTGAGGCAGGAGAATCGCTTGAACCCAGGAGGCAGAGGTTGCAGTGAGCCAAGATCATGCCATTGCACTCTAGCCTGGGTGATAGTGTAAGACTCCGTCTCAAAAAAAAAAAAAAAAAAAGAATATATTTTCTCTTATATTATATTGTGACTTCCTTAAAGGCAGGGCCTAGGTCATATCTAACCACTTAAAAACACACAGCATCTAGCAGAATGTTATATACATATTAGTGTCAGAAAAAAAAATTTGGTGAGTCAACGTAAAACATACATTACGTCATAATATTATCATAAAGATAGTTTCATCTCATGGACTGCTTGAGAAAAAACTGCAGTCCTAAAATTATGTGTCAGTTTGTTCCAGAATATTTGAAAGAACATTGTGAGGAATAAAACTTGGAAAGTGAAGTTTATTTCTATTGACTTACAATACCAGACTCTGAAGATAAGTTACTGAATTAGTCCATTTTCACAAGGCTATAAAGAAATACCCCAGACCGGGTAATTTATTAAGAAAAGACGTTTGATTGACTCACAGTTCAGCATGGCTGGGGAGGCCTCAGAAAACTTAGAATCATGGCAGAAGGCAAAAGGGTAGTAAGGGACATTTTTCACAAGGTGGCAGGAAGGTGAAATGCCAAGCGAAGAGGGAAGAGCCCCTTATAAAATCATCAAATCTTGCGAAAGTTCACTCACTATCACGAAATAGCATGGGGGAAACTGCCCCTGTGGTTCAATTATCTCCACCTGGAGTCTCCCTTGACGAGTGGTGATTATGGGAATTATGGACATTACAGTTCAAGATGAGATTTGGGTGGAGACACAAAGCCTAACCAAACCAGTTATAACATATGTTAAGAGGCCGGGCATGGTGGCTCATGCCTGTAATCCCAGCACTTTGGGAGGCCAAGGCGAGCAGATCACTTGAGGTCAGAAGTTCGAGACTATCCTGGCCAACATGATGAAACCCCGTCTCTACTAATAATACAAAAATTTGCCAGGTGTGGTAGTGTGTGCTTGTAATCCCAGCTACTCAGGAGGCTGAGGCAGGAGAATCGCTTGAACCCCAGAGGTGGAGGTTACAGTGAGCCGAGATTGTGTCCCACACTACAGACTGGGCAAAAAGAGTGAGACTCTATGTCAAAAAAAGAAAAAAACAAATGTGTTAACATATCAAGAAAGTTCACTTAATTTTGATGGCTTTCTTGGCTGCTTTGGTGATTAATGCCTTTACCTATGATCTACATCATTTGCCTAGATAGCAGAGATTCTGTGTCTTACCAGAATAATTTTCTCTCCTATACGTTAACTTTATTATGTATTTGGGTATTTAAGGAAAAAACCCCAAAGAACAACAGTTCCACACTTCTTAACAACTGTATTACCTTTCATGCTTTAAAAAAAAAAAAATTCATTATCATTTTGATTACACAATCAAAAATTATTTCTCAAGTATCCATGGTCCTATTTAAATCACATGTCTAAGTTTCCTCTGATAACTCAAAATTTGATCCCAAACATACAATAAATTAAAAAAAATTTCAGGGAATGTAAAACTGTTTTGTACTTATCTACAAAGTCCACAGGCCCAGAAAAAAAGAAAAAGAAATAAAACTATCTTTGACATTTCCCAGAAAGCCACTAGAAAATCACAAAAGTTTGCTCTTTAAGCACAGATAAAGAGTGGTAATATCAAAAAAGAAGCCCAGTCTTCCCTAGGTTATATTTTCATAGGGAAAATTTTATTAATGTAAACATATTAAAAATTGTATACTTTGTGTAAAGTCCCTGGAGAACTGTTAATGCTCTCCCTGTTTACATTGCTTTCTTTTTCCTTTTTAAAATTGTGGTATTCAAGATTTGCCATTTGCAAATCTTCTTTGAGAAATGTCTATTTGAGTCTTTTGCTCACTTTTGTTTTTATTTATTTATTTTTAATTTCAATAGGATTTTTAGGGGAAACAGGTGGTTTGATTACATGAATACGTTATTTGGTAGTGATTTCTGAGATTCTGGTGCACCCATCACCTGAGCAGTGCAAACTGTACACGGTGTGTAGTCTTTTATCACTCAACCCCCTCCGACACTTTCCCCCCGAGGCCCCAAAGTCCACTGTATAATTCTTATGCCTTTGCATCCTCATACTGATAGATGCAGGAGGTAGATAAGGTGGAGGGTCCCAGGAGAATCTCCAACCCCCTGCGCACTGGAATGATGGGGTGGAGCCATGGGAAGCTTGGAAGTTCACACCATTGCAATGGGGAGGAGCCTGGGCTCTTCAGCTCGCACGTGTGGTGGCCTGCAATTCAATCTGTGAGGCGGGAAACCTGCTAGCAGGACTCTCTCTCACTTTGCTGAGGGTTGCTGTTTCTCCCCGCTTTTTTTTCACACAATAAACCCTGTTCTACTCATCCTATAATGTGTCCATGCAACTAAATTATCCTGGTTGTGTAACAAGAACCCGTTTTTTATTTCTACAACATTTTTGGTGCCCAACATGGGGCTTGAGAAAAGATAAGTACTAAGCAGATCTAAAAATCTTTTTTCCTTTCGGTTCTCTCTTTCTCCTCAGACCTCTTCAGAGGGTAGAGGAAACTGTGCACCACCCCATCCCAACAGCTGCAGGCATGTGCAAGATGGACCAGAGAATGGCAGCTCCTCCACTCCTCTCCCTGCCAGGGCTGGGATGCATGGCCCAAGCGTGCCCAATGGCAGGCTAGCTAATGCTCTCTGCCTTGCATTCATGGAGCCTTCCCCTCCCCAGGGAAAGGGTTTCCACTCTGTAGGAAAGCAATTAAGTTTTTCTCATTGGTAGAAGAATCTATTTGCATAAGAATAAGAAGTTCTTCCCCAGGCATCTTTTTCTTTTCTCCACCCTATTAGCATTTAACACAGCCCTGCATTTAAGCTGTCTTTTCCTTTTCTCCACTGGGTCAGGAGTTCATTTTTAAGTTAGGGTTTTTTTTTTTTTTTTTTCCTTTTGGAAGACATTTTGCTGGACCAGGAATAATGGGATCACTGTTTATATGCTCTGTAGAGTTTTAATTGTGAAAAAGGATTTGTTAGTTTGGTCTTAGGCTGTAACCAATCTGGTGTGATTTGCATGACTTTCCTATGGTCAGGAGCAAACTTTGCTGCAGGCCTCCATCTTGCTTTATGTCCTTGGGAGCAAAGCCTGTAACCATGTGGCAATGTTTTGTTCTAGCATCTACCATTTTACAATGGTGGCCTGGGGTTCAATGAGTCCCTTCCAGTTTAACATCTCTGTGACCTTTGCTATTTATTGATTCTCTTCCCCTCCATGAACTGCCTTGGATTTTCCTTTCTCTGAGCCTTTAGTAAAGTTTGAAAGCCAGAAATATTGGCCACTTTGCATGACTAAAGTTAGGTAGTAAGGGAGTTAAAAAGTACCTTCTTAAAGAGTGCTCAGCTTAATTAAAAGTGGGTATTCAAATTATAGGTATATTCAAAAGGCCTTCATGTTTTTCTTTTCTTGGATCGTGTTTTGCTGGAAAAAGGTTTTTTCTCAGTTGACCGAATTATTTTTCTCCATTTGTCTTGCCACCCTTAATGCACGCATGAGCGGGAGAGACCTCTATTTTCTTCAAGGAACTCCAGGAATTAAAAGTGGATAGATCTCTCTCAGAATCTGTTTTTGCCCCATCTATGCCTGTTTATTAGGCTTTAGAAGCTGCATGTTTTCCTAGCCCTATCTCTTAAACGGCTATATCCAATAATTCAATTAGGAGATTGGTAAGCAAAAGATCTTACGGTGACTGGGTTTTGTTTTGCCTGTCTGTGTAGTTATATATGTGTTGTGTGTGTGATGTGTATAAAAAGAGTTCAAATTAATTGGACTAAAGGAAGATAAGTGCTTGGATCAAAAATTTTTTTAAAGGGAGGATAAAAGGTATGGTACCTTTCAGTTCATGTGACTTTAATCTTTGAGAAATAAAAACAACCCTTAAAGAATATTGGTAAAAAGCAGATGTCATCAAAATATAAACAGGCGGACTAAATTATGCAAGTCAGGTGCTAGGTTTGCTAAATGTTTTAAGTTTATAAACTGCTTTTTGGGTTTTAAGAACTATTTGACTTGCCTGCTCCGTAATTGGTAAGGCTGGGGACATGTAGAAGTAACCATATCTTTAATTATGCTGGAAGGAGTTAAACCTTGGCAGCACCTAGCACATAATGAAAACAACTTACCAGGTTTTACATTAAAGTAAAAAATTGCAATGAATTTACCATTATAACATATAACTCAAACTACTGGAAATAAATTTACATGTGAGGTATGTAAAACTAATAAAATGTGTTTTTAGTAAAAGATTATAAAAAGGCATAAAAATGTAAATTCTTGCCTAGGGTTAAAGGGTTGTTTTGAATTAGATAAACCAAAGCTCAAAGTTCAAACAAGTGGTAGAAGGACTGTAAAAATTAATCTTGAAAAATACTCCATGTGTAAACATATTGACTTAATTCAAAAAGGCATTATATGGTTTTTCAGTGAATTGATCATTGAAATAAAAGCACAACAAGATACTCTTAAGGCACTAATCTGCTCTTTTGCAAAATTTGTAAAGGGTTATAATAGGTTTTTGCTTTTTTAAAGTATCTGAGTCATCATTTTGGCAAAATAAATAATTTATGGTAATCTGGAATTCTATTTCATAACAGCAGTTGTTTTAATCCTCTGATATATTCAATAGGCTTCCCAAAATCAAACTTCAGTTTCAAAATTGTTTTTCCTGATATCTGGCTTTTTGAGTGCTACAGAGGTCCCCTGGGGCATCCAGAAAAGAAGTAAGCAGGATTATTTGGCATATTTAGTTACATGGGATTGCTAAATGGTGTTTCATCTTCTTTAAGGTTATATTTTGGGGAATAATACTAATATATGTCCCAAAATTGTATGAAATTTCCAAAATTCTAAGGTCTAAAGTATATGCTATCAATCATAATTAAGGTTGTTATGTCAAGTTATTATAAACCACAGGGATAACCAAACTCCTTTGTCAATGGTGATTCTAACTGTAACTACCCTGGACATTTTGTTATTCAGAAAATTTTTGTCTTGTTTTGATCCTTTTCCAAAGATGGTTTATTATCACCTATAGGACTTTAACAGGTGCTCTCAAATGCAGGTTTCTAATAACTTTGGAGATTGTGACATTGGAACAAAGGAAAAATGTACACGACTCAAAAAGAAATAAAATGTTCATGAATATTAAGCAACACAAGAGTTAACTAAATGGGGCCACGTGCAGTGGTTCATGCCTGTAATCCCAGCACTTTGGGAGGCTGGGGCGCGTGGATCACCTGAGGTAAGGAGTTTGAGACCAGCCTGACCAACCTGGTGAAACCCTGTCTCTACTAAAAATACAAAAATTAGCCAGGTGTGGTGGCAGGCGCCTGTAATCTCAGGTACTTGGGAGGCTGAGGCAGGACAATCGCTTGAACTTGGGAGGTGGAGGTTGCAGTGAGTTGAGATCATGTCACTGCACTCCAGCTTGGGTGACAAGAGCAAAACTGTCTCAAAACAAACAACAACAAAAAGAATTAACTAAATGGACTAAATGCAGAAAACTGAAGCAATCTTTTTGAGTTTTTTGGAACATTGCTGATCCTTGTTTTATTTTTCAGATTCATGGAAACTGATTTTGAACTATTTACAGTCCTTAATCAAGTAAGGAATACTGTGAACAAAATTTGGAGAATGTTTGTTTCTCTCTGCCTTGTTCCTCTAGAATTTGGAAAGTATCTATGAGTATTCCTAACTTAAGGCAATACAGTTGTTTGGATCAGTGCACTAAAAGTCCATTTTCTTTTGCAATTGGATAAACTAGTTGTTTTACCAAGGCTTTGACTGAAAGGGTGTGTTTCCCTTTCAGGAATCAAACTTGACTTGCAGAGCTGATAAAAGCCAAGTGAGAAAACTGGCCTCATACCCTTGTCTACCCAGTCCCTGTACAGGGTTCCTGACCTGTGGTCAGTAAAGAATGTCTCTTTCTAACAGGCCCAGGATCTCCAAGTTTATCCTCGGACCTTAAGAGGAGAGGATCACCCAACTCACAGGTATTTGAGGATACAAAACCCATGGGCTTTTCTTTAAAAGGTCATATCTGAGATTCCTTGTGGAACAGAGTTCCATCAAAGCCAGTCTAAAAGGCCTATTAAGAAATAGTTATTCTTGCTATACTTTATGCAAATAATCAGGCCATATATAAGACTATTTTGCAAACAACTCAGTCCTATCATGATTTTTTTTTTTTTAACAAAAATATGAACTGGAGAGAGAGAAATTATGTTTCACAATTTATACACTTGTCACTGCATTCTAAACTCCTAGTTGTTTTTAAGTTTTAACCTACATTTTAGACTAACCCTGCATGTTCCAGCAATCTCCAGCTGTAGCTCAGAAGGAACAAAGGGATGGGTAATACAGAAATCTGGATCGATATTCTAGTTCTGAGCAATTACCCTGCAAATCCTGCCAGGTGATGGGAATAAATAGGATGCCCATCACCTGGAGGTTTCCTTTTTGGGAAAGTAAGACCAAGGGAGCTAACCAAAGCCAAGCACCATGCACCCAAATCCTAGGAAGCATAAATATAGCCACCAGTTATTTGGGCGTGTCATGAGACATTCTTTTCTCTCCCTTGTTGGAGGAGGACTCAATTCCACAGCTTCACCTTAGCATTCAGCTTATGATAAGGAGTCCATGCAAACCCTCCCCACCCTGAGACACATTTTTGTCTCAAACTCAACTCCAAGCTATGGATCAAAGCCCTAGGAAAGAACACTAGATCCGAGGGATCCAGAGGTCGACGGTAATGGAAGTTAAAAGGCACAATGCAGGTAAGCATGACTGATTCCTGCCGGTTAAGCCAAACTTCTTGTTTCATGGATAAAGGTCATGCTAGTATCTGTCACATAAATGAGGTCTAGGGAATTCAAGGCTACTGACAGCAGGGGAGATAGGGTGTACATGGTTAACAGCAGATACTCCCACCCTTTAGGCTCCCCTGTTAACATGGGTGAAAGCCAGTTTAAAACCTATGGGTGGCACCCTGTTGCAGTCATTGGGATACAAGGATGGCAGAAAGAAAGAGGAACACCTCACTTTCCCTCCCTCACACACCCTGGGTATATGCTAGGAAGAAAAAGGAACTAGGGACACCTGCTCCCCTCTTTCTAGATGAGTAGTCATTCATCTTCAGTCTGTATCCCTTTCATTTGCATCCTGAACCACTGGGACTCCTCTGAAAAAAAACAACAAAACACCTTTTTTTTTTTTTTTTCTTTTTCCTCCTCTGTCCTCTCTTCCCAGATAGGTAACTGTGTCTCTATACTATGGGATACTCCCACTGGATACATCTTCCAAACTGAGAAGAGTTAATTTCCCAAACCTTAAACTGATTGGCTTAGGATTGAGCTCAGGGGACAGGAACCCAAAAGCCTGGCATGCTAGCAAAAGGGTAAAAGTTTTCTTACCAGTCAAGCTTTTGGTCCCTCTCTCCCTGTACAGACTGGTCAAAGGATACGAGATTTTTGAGCTCTCCTCACCTGCTCCTTGTTTCATTTTGATACAAGTTTTCCAATAACCTGGTTTGTCTCTTGTCACCTTCAGGCCATCAACCTCCAAACAGTCATGCAACTGGAGGCTCGGCCGATGGTCCCTTTTACTGGGGACCCTTAGATATGCCTCTGAGGGAGATCTGACTGCTGTTTACCAAAACATTGCCCCTTACCAGCAGGGAGCAGTTAAGACTGGTCTTCATCCTTATCCTTATTTTAGCGGCAGTTAAATGTACGTCTTCAGTAGGGGAATGATAGATGCAGTAGGCAGATAAGGCGGGGGATCCCTGGAGAATCTCTGATTGGCCTGCGCACTGGGAGGATGGGGTGGAGCTACGGGAAGTTTGGAAGCTCGCACCATTTGTGTAGGGGGAGGAGCCTAGGGTCTTCAACTTGCGTGTGGGGTGGCCTGCAATTAAATCTGTGGGGCGGGAAACCTGCTAGTAGGACACTCTCTGGCTTTGCCAGGTGTTCCCATTTCCCTTTTTCCTTTTCACCCAATAAATCCTGCCCTACTCACCCTACAATGTGTCCACGTGCCTAAATTATTCTGGTCTTGTGACAAGAACCTGTTTGTTTTTTCTATAACGATACCCTCGCTCATTTTTGAATCAGGTTGGTTTTCTGTTGAGTTTTAGGAGTTCTCTGTTTATTCTGGATATTAATCCCTTACCAGGTATATAATTTGCAAATATTTTCTCCCATTCTGTAGGCTGCCTTTTTCTCTGTTCATAGAATCTTTGGATGTGCAAAGATTTTAAATTTCCATGCAGTCTAATTTGTGTACTTTTTGCTGTTGTTGCCAGTGCCTTTGGTGTCATGTCCAAGAAAATCATTGCCAAGTCCAATGTCATAAAGTTTTGACTCATATTTTCTTCCAAGAGTTGTATTGTGGGTCTTAGCTTTAGGTCTCTGATCCATTTTGAATTAATTTTTGTATATGGCGTTAGATAAAAGTCCAAGTTAATTCTTTTGCAAGTGAATATCCAGTTTTCCCAGGACCATTTTTTGAAAAGACTGTCTTCCCCACTGAATGGCCTTGGTACCCTGGTCAAAAATCATTTGACCATATTTGCAAGAGTTTTGTCTATAATGTTTTTACTTTAAGGGGATACTGATCAAAACTCTTTTGAAATAGTTATTCCCCAGTGGAGAGAATTTTAACCTCTTGCATTTTGATATTATTGGTTACAATTAATAATAGTCTGTCATCTATGAACAAATTTTGATACTTACCTGAAGATGATGCTTATTAAGCTACAGGCCAGAGTCTGTGTATTCAACAGAGATTGTTTCAAAAGCCTCATGGAAAGAATTGTACCCAATATTTCAAAGTACTAATACTTGAAAGAATAGACTCATGATGAGTAGACTTCTGCTTAGACAACTTTTAGACCTAAACATTGGACTGAGTTAGAATTTCTAAAAGTCTTTCCGGCCAGAAATGGAAAGTTTCATGAAAGCAGACTGCTAAGTCAAGGCTTATTTGAACAATAATTAGTTATCATAGGACTGAATCAACACAGAATGGAAAAAGGAATACAGAAGGAAATTTCTTTTCCTATTTGTTTGGAGTATTATTGACATTGGTTTTTTTAAATGTTCTGTTTTCTGGATATATGAGGAAGCTCTTTTTCTTTTTAAGCTATATGTAACCCACACAATTTAGAAGACTCTCATTTCTTAAACTAATATGAAACATTTCAAAATAATATTTGATTCTGACTTCCTCAGAATTCAGAAACTCTTAGTAATTTCCTAAATTTTCTTGACAGTATAGTTATTTGCATTCCGAATAAGAATGTATTCCTTTTAAACAGGATATAATCGTACAAACTGATTGTGCAACCAAGGCCTTACCTGGAGGTATATTTGAGAATGATGTTCATCTAATAAAATATCACTACCACTTTGAAGAAAAAAATATTGGCTGTACTCCTGAAGCCAATGCTTACAAAGCCCTCCCAGAAAAACGAACCTAGTACCTGGAGCAGAAGGTTTCAGCCTTTTATGTGGTAAGGAAGATCACTTACATGTGGGAATACAATTTTGGTGACCTCGAGAAGGAGGAACTTACCAAAATGATGATGATGGTGAAGTTTCTTGGGCATCGTTTAGTAATCTTGGGTTGGCAAAAATAGAGACCTTTCAAAGTATTAAGTAATGGCAAAACCCGCAATTACTTTTGTAACAACCTAATAGAATCTGAGATTCCCTAAAAAAATTTCCAGACAAAAAATAATTTTGTGGTCTTCGTAAAACAAACTTAAGGAGGATATCTGGTTAATTAATAATGTTGCGGCCAGGCGTGGTGGCTCACGCCTGTAATCCAGTACTTTGGGAGGCCAAAGCAGCCGGATCACGAGGTCAAGAGATAGAGACCATGCTGGCCAACATGGTGAAACCCTGTCTGTACTAAAAATACAAAAATTAGCTGGGTGTGGTGGCACACACCTGTAATCCCAGTACTTGGAGGCTGAGGCAGGGGAATCGCTTGAACCCAGGAGGCAGCGGTTGCAGTGAGCTGAGATCCTGCCACTGCACTCCAGCCTGGCGACAGAGCGAGACTCAGTCTCAAAAAAAAAAAAAAAAAAAAACTTGCTCCAGTTATATAATGAATCATCCCAAACCTAATGAGATCAAATACATTTTTTTGTGGTAAATAAAAATTATCTTTGAGGCCAGACTCTGGCTCATGCCTGGAATGCTAACACTTTGGGAGGTGGAGGAGGGCGGACTTGCTTGAACCCAGGAGTTTGAGACTAGCCTGGGCAACATGATGAAACCCTGTCTTTACAAAAAATACAAAAATTAGGTGGGCATGGTGCTGTGTGCCTGTAGTTCCCAGCTACTTGGGCAGCTGAACCAGAATAATTGCTTGAGCCTGGTAGGTAGAGGCTGCAGTAAGCTGTGATTGTGCCATTGCACTCCAACATGGGTGACAGCAAGATCCTGTCTTGAAAAAAAAATTATCTCCGAGATTACGAAGATTACTAGAATGCCCTAACTTGTATATCCTTCTGAGTTATCTGCACTTTTCATTGTTTTACACGATTTTACAACTTTGCAAGTTGAAGAAAACTAATAATAATGTAAGTAATGATTCCTGCCCGCAGAAATGCAAATAAGTTTAGTGCTGATCAAGAGCAACTAATCATTGGCCTGTATATCTCGTACAACTTTTCTATTTATAAATTCATTCCAGCCTTCATGACTGTTGACATATGTCTGTATCCTTTCCATTCTTGTTTGAATTGTTATAACAGCTTACTAGTTCTCCCATTAATTAATAAGTTGAATAAAATCTTTGGCACATATTTATTTTATATTTCTAAATGTTATAACCCAACCCTTATAAAACTATCTTTTAACATGTATCATACTGTATTCTCCAAAGTATTTCATTATATTAATTTATCTATATATTTTTCTTACTCCACAGATGCTTATAGCTTAAAGCTCTTTTGCTTGGATCAGTAAACTTCCAGAGTAAACACATTCTATTGTTTACAATTCTTAGATTGGGCAGTGCACCTTATCACTTAAGCATTTCAAACCATGGTACGAAAATTCCAATCCTTCCTTCCTTCCTTCCTTCCTTCCTTCCTTCCTTCCTTCCTTCCTTCCTTCCTTCCTTCCTTCCTCCCTCCCTCCCTCCCTCCCTCCCTTCCTCCCCTTCCTCCCCTTCCTCCCCTTCCTTCCCTTCCTCCCCTTCCTTCCCTTCCTCCCTTTCTTTTTTTTTTGAGATGGAGTTTCTCATCACCCAGGCTAGAGTGCAATGGCACAATCTCTGCTCACTGTAACCTCTGCCGGGGTTTAAGTGATTCTCCTGCCTCAGCCTCCTGAGTATCTGGGATTACAGGTGCCCACCACCACGCCCGGTTAATTTTGGTACTTTTAGTAGAGACGAGATTTCACTATGTTGGCTAGGCTGGTCTAAAACTCCTGACCTCAGGTGATCCACCACACCTGGACCCCAATTCTCATTTTTGAGGAGAGTTTGTAACTAGTTTGTCACCTCCCAAAATGTCTTCTTTTACTTTTTCTTTTGTGAAAGGTGCTATAGCAGAGTGGTCAAGAATTCCCATCTTAGAATCAGACTGCCTAGACTTGAATACCAGTTCAGCCACTAAGTAGTTCCATGTTCTTAACTACTATGAGCTTCAGATTTCTTACAAGCAAAATGAGGATTTATGTAAAGAGTTGATATATATAAAATACTTAGAAGAATGATTGCTATTCAATTAATAATTATTTTAATATATCAAAATCCTCATGGATAAAAAGAAACAACAAAACTGTATATATACAGTTTTAATATACATGTATATGCATACATAAACACATGTATACATATACACATTATGTGATTCTCCTGCCTCAGCTTCCCAAGTAGCTGGGATTACAGGTGCCCGCCACCATGCGATGGTATACACATGTATATGTATATGTTTAATAAACATAACATATAGCATGTTTGTTTTATATATATATAAAACACACATATACATATATATACATATACACATACATATTCACATACACACACATATATATATAAGTGATATGGATAAAAATATTGTTTTTTCTGTATCATTTACCAAGAGGAAATCATCAACTCTTTTTCTTCCCAGGGCAATCAGTAGAAATTCTTTCATATAATACAGCTTAGGGAGCATCATTATTGTTTTGGATTTCTCCAGAAGATTTAATTTCTGTCAGTGACATGAGATTTCCTATTACAAACTTCCAAGGGTATCTTCCCTCTTTGTCTTAAATTCTTTTTTTGCCTGTTGTTAATATTATTACTTTGAGTTTTGAACCTATCAGTTGACTTGAGGCTGCAAAGCATAAGTTGTCACCTTCAGATTTGGATACAGTCTCTCTGAAAATATCTTCATGTATTTTATAAATACAGAAGAGCAGGATTTATTTTCATTCTCTTCCAACTTTAAGTCACATTTTCCAACCCTCTATCCTCTTGAATCAGGTTTTTTACCCAAATATGAAACTTCAGGGATTCCTATTTGATACATTTTAGTCTTTATTAGGAAGATGTCTAATTTCTTTGATGATACAGTACATATTGAGGTATATTATAATAGTTAAGATGCTTTTTAGTTGTGGACAACAGTAATCTCTATTAGTTTATTGGCTCATGTAACCAAGAAGTGAAGCAGTCTGTATAGTTCAAGAAAGGCTTGAATGAGTGGTTCACAAAACATTACTGGGACCCAGTATCTCTTTTAAACTTCCGGTTCTCAGGATTGTTTCTTATTGCCAGTTCCATCATGGGAGGCATTCCATTCACATTCCCAGGATGTAATTCTTGGGGTTGTATATTTCCTCATTCATGTTCAGCAGGAAAGAGAGAATCTGTGTCCCCCAGTAGTTTAATTAAAATCTAAGAGATGAAATCCACTGGCTCTGACTGCTTTGAATTACATGATCCTTGAACTAATGATTGTGGCTAGGTGAAATGGATATGTTGATTATACAGTATTAAGCCAACTTACCCTGGAGGTTTAGTCAATTCCACCCAAACTACATGACTGGGAAATGTGATACAGTGCTAGGAAGAGGGAATGGAAAATGACTGCTGGAGAGACAACAAACAAATGTCAATTACGAGAGGCATTTCTCAAGTCTCTATCTCCTGAAATAGCAAACTGATTAATTTTGCAATAAGTAGCAATGAGCTCATTAGTAATTACTGAATAGTCAGTACCTTGACCAGGTTTCACTTTTTGATTACTAGAAGTAGATAATTGAGTTAGGAAGGTAAAGACGTAGTTTTTAAAAAGCAACTCTTCAGTTAGGCTGTGAACTCTTTTTTTTTTTTTTTTTTTGAGACAGAGTCTCGCTCTGTCACCCGGGCTGAAGTGCAGTAGTACAATCACGGCTCACTGCAACCTCAACCTCCTGGACTCAAGTGATTCTTCCACCTCAGCCTCCCAAGTAGCTGGGACTACAGGCATGTGCCACAACATCTGACTAATTTTTGTATTTTTCAGTAGAGATGGGGTTTTGCCATGTTGCCTGGGCTGGTCTCAAACTCCTGGGTTCAAGACATCTGCCCACCTCAGCCTCCCAAAGTGCTGGTATTACAGGCATGAGCCACTGCACCCAGGCCCTAGACTGAACTTTTTATGGGGGAACAACCTGTTCGTATTTGTATTCTGAGCACTGAGCATAGTGTTTGGTACCTTGGAAGAATTCTGCAAATATTTAATTCATAATTTACAAAGTTTATAAAAATTTCCTCATATATGTCATCTGCTGTACTAAAAATAATACTCTGTTGTCAGATACAGGATAATTATTATTTCCATTTTATAGATGAGAACTGAAGCTTAAATTTTAAGGAACTTGTCCGAATTATTAACTGGTGACGTAAGGGCTTATATCCCAGTTTTCTGTCTTTAAGTTACAAGATTTTAACATTATCCCACATTGCTTCACATGCCTCAGATTGTGACCAGCTGCGGGAAACTAATTTTTCTTTTTAATAGGTAATAAGGTGCTCCCTTTTGATATTAATTTTACATAGGTAAAACTTGCAAAAGTAAGCCAAATAATATATATAGATATTCCAAATGACTGTTCTTACATAGAGGTCTTCTGACACACTGACAACACACCAGGTCATTCAGAACCAGTGGGACTCATTAATAAAGTTAGTGTTAGAGAAGCATTCAAAGTTAACATAACTTCTTTAGAAGCATCAAGGCCTTTCTTTTCATGACTTTGTTACCTATTTCTTCCTTTTCATTCTACTGTATAGACAGATGCACAGTCTGAAGAACAACATTATACTCTTTGATACATTGCTAATTGTCATTTGTCACAGGAAACATAAACATGTGAGTCTACTTACAAAACTGAACATCTGTCAAAAAACCAATTACTATTTACAAAGGACTATTAAATACCAGCTAGTAGTTAATCAATGGGAAAGTCTTTGCTGACGCCGTATGAGAACATCCAGTTAGAACAGTTTTACAATCATTCTCAACTAGTTCCTCCAAAGAATTAAACCCTAATAATTAATGTATCTCCTATGCATCTAGAATGGTATTAGTTATGTACAATCCTTGGGAGAACTGAAAAATGGGTCACTCAAACAATTTTTGATGTACTAATATTAACTTTAGCTCCTGGAGGCATGTCTAGACTTGCCTTGTGCCAGAAAGGCATTCACTGTCCTGAACGGAGAGATCCAGGCCTGGCAGGACTCACCAGTGCTGACTAAAAAGCCCTTGGGCCTTGAATAAACATCAGTGGCAGCCAAGCAGTAGCTGCCATGAGCCTAGAGTGATAATGGCCATAGGGAGAGACTTCTTCTGCTTGAGGAAAGGAGAAGGAAAAGTAAAGAGGACTTTGTCTTGCAACCTGGTAAAATAAACACCAAGAAGACTTCTAAAGCCTCCCATCCCAGGCTCTAGCTCTTGGACAGCATTTCTAAACCCACCTTGGGCCAGAAGGGGACCTGCTACACTGAAAAAAAAAAAAAAAGACCTGGTCTTGGCAGGATTCCTTACCTGCTGACTAAAGATCCCTTGGTATTTCAGTAAACAGCAGCAACAGCCAGAAAATAGCTGCCACAGGCCTTGGGCAAGACCCAGTACTGTACTAGTTTTAGGAGTGACCCAACACAGTACCAGTGGTCATGGTCACAAGACTGCTTGCGTTAACCTTTCCCCAACTCCAGGCAGTTCAGCGCGAAGAGGGAAACTCGGCTTGTTTGGGGGAAAGTAAGGGAAAAAAATAAGACTCTGCCTGGTAATCTAGGGAATTCTCCTGGATCTTATTTAAGACCACCACGGCAGTACCCCTATAAGAGTCAGAGCACCTCTGCAAGAGTCACAACATTACTAGGCTTGGGGTGCCCCCTAATGCACACATGGCCTCAGTGACCAGATTTAGATAACAGCATTTAATTCCCTTTGAGTATCTGCAAAGCCTTCCCAAGAAGAATGGGTACAAATAAGCCCAGACTTCAAAGATTAGAATAAATATTCAGATATCGATGAACAGCCGCAAGCATGAAAACCATCCACAAAAGCATGGCTTTGCTAAATGAACTAAGTAAGGAAGGCACCAGTGACCAAGTGTGTAGTGACAGAGATATGTGACCTTTTAGACAGAGATTAGAAATCGCTGTTTTGAGGAAGCTCAACAAAATGAAAGATAACACAGAGAATGAATTCTGAATCATAACAGATACATTTAACAAAGAGACTGAAATAATTAAAAACAATCAAGCAGAAATTCTGGAGCTGAAAATTGAATTCAGAAACTGAAGAATACACCAGAGTCTTTCAACAGCATAACTGATTAAGCAGAAAAAAATTAGTAAGCTTGAAGACAGGTTATTTGAAAATACAGTCAGAATAGTCAAAAGAAAAAAGAATAAAAAATAATGAAGCACGCCTATAAGATCTAGAAAATAGCCTCAAAGAGTTATTGGCCTTAAAGAAAAGGTAGAGAGAGAGAGGTGTGTGTGTGTGTGTGTGTGTGTGTGTGTGTGTGTGTGAGAGAGAGAAAGAGAGAGAGAGATCAGGGTAGAAAGGTTATTCAAAGAGATATTAACAAAGATCTTTCAAAACATAGAGAAAGACATCAATATTCAAGTACATTAAGGCTATAGAACACTAAGCAGATTTAACCCAAAGAAGACCACCTCAAGACATTTAATAATCAAGCTCCCAAAGATCAAGGATAAAGAAAGGATCCTAAAAGCATCAAGAGAAAAATAACAGATAACATATAAAGGAGCTCCAATATATCTGGCAGCAGATTTCTCAGTGGAAACCTTACTGGCTAGGAGAGAATGCCATGGTAAATTTTAAACTGCTGAAGGAAAAAACCTTTTATCCCACAAAATTATATCCCGTGAAAATATCCTTCAAACATGAAGGAGAAATAAAGACTTTCCCAGATAAACAAAAGCTGAGGGGTTTCATCAACAGCAGACCTATTTTACATGAAATGCTAAAGGGAGTTCTTCAATCTGAAAGAAAAGAATATTAAAGAGAAATAAGAAATCATCTGAAGGCCCCAAACTCTCTGGTAACAGTAAATACACACACCAAATACAGAATATTATAACACTGTTAAGTGTGATGTATATATTACTCATTTCATATCTTGAGTAGGACCACTAAGAGATGATCTAAAAAATAGTAACTACAGGCATGGTGGCTCATGCCTGTGATCTAGCGCCTAGACAGGGCAAGGTGGGTGGATTGCTTGAGCCCAGGAGTTTGAGACAAGCCTGGGCAAAATAGTGAAACCCTGTCTTTACAAAAAATACAAAAATCAGTTGGTCATGGTGTTGCGTGCCTGTAGTCCCAGCTACTTGGGAGACTGGGATGTGAGGACTGATTTAGCCCAAGAGGCCGAGGCTGCACTTAGCCGTGATTATACCATCACTCTCCAGCCTGGGCAATACAGTGAGACCCTGTCTCAACAACAACAACAAAAAAACCTACAACTTTTTGAGACATAGTATTATAAAATATAGATAGAAAAAATAAAAAGTTTAAAAGTAGGGGGATGAATTTAAAGTGTAGAGTTTTTATCAGTTGTCTCCTTGCTCTTAACTCCTAGCAATCAGAGTTAAGTTGTCATTGGTTTAAAATAATGGGTTATAAGATAGTATTTGCAAGGCTCATGGTAACCTCAAGCCAAAAAATCTACAATAGTTCCACAAAAAATAAAAAGCAAGAAATTAAAACATACCACCAGAGAAAATCACTTTCACAAAAAGAAAGACAGGAAGGAAGGAAGAGAGGAGCACAAAGAACCAGAAAAAAACAAAACAAATAATAAAATGGCAGTAGTAAGTCCCTACTTATCAATAATAACACTGAATGTAAATTAACTTAACTTTCCAATCAAAAGACACAGAATGGCTGAATGGATTGGAAAACAAGACCTAACAATCTGTTGTTTACAAGAAATACACTTCACTTATAAAAACACACACAGACTAAATAAAGGGATGGAAAAAGATACTCCATGCAAGTGGAAACCCAAAGAGTAGCAGTAGCTATACATATATCAGAAAAAATAGATTTTAAGACAAACACTATAAAAAGAGACAAGGAAGGTCATTTTATAATGACAAAGGGATCAATTCAGCAAGAGGATATGACAATTGTAAACATATATGCAACCAACACTAGAGCATCCAGACATATAAAACAAATATTATTAGAACTAAAGAGAGAGACAGACCCTAATATACCAATAGCTGGAGATTTCAACACCCCACTTTAAACATTGAACAGATTCTCCAAACAGAAAATTAATAAAGAAACATTGAGGCTGGGTGTGGTAGCTCAGGACTATAATTCCAGCACTTTGGGAGGCCAAGACAGGTAGATTGCTTGAGGTCCAGGAGTTTGAGACCAGCCTGGCCAACATGGTGAAACCCCGTCTCTACTAAATATACAAAAATTAGCTGGGCATGGTGGCGTGTGCCTGTAATCCCAGCTACTCGGGAGGCTGAGGCAGGAGAATCGCTTGAACCTTGGAGGTAGAGGTTGCAGTGAGCCAAGAATGCCCTGCTGCACTCTAGCTTGGGCAACAAAGCAAGACTCTGTCTTTAAAAAAAAAAAAAAAAAAAAAGAAACACTGGACTTAATCTCTATTACAGATCAAATAAATCTAATAGATACTTATAGAATATTTCATCCAATGGCTGCAGAATACACATTCTTCTCCTCAGAACATGAATCATTCTCAAGGACAGATGATATGTTACGCCACAAAACAAGTCTTTACAATTTCAAAACTCTGAAATAATATATATCTTATCTAACCTACAACAGAATAAAACCAGTAATCAATAAAAAAAAAACTTTGGAAATGATACAAACATATGGAAATTAAACAATATGCTCCTGAATGACCAGTGGGTCACTGAAGACATTAAGAAGCAAATTAAAAATTTCTTGAAGCAAATGAATATGGAAACACAAAACACCAAAACCTATGGGATAGGCAAAACAGTACTAAGAGGAAAGTTTATACTAATAAGCACCTACATCAAAAAAGTAGAAAAACTACAAATAAACAACCTAACGACACATGATAAAGAACTAGAAAAGCTAGAGAAAATCAAGCCTAAAATTAGTACAAGAAAAGAAATAAAGATCAGAGTAGCAACAAATGAAATTAAAACAAACAACAAATAATACGAAAGATCAACAAAATGAAAAGTTTTTTTTTAAGAAAGATAAACAAAATTGCCAAATCTTTAGCCAGACAAAGAAAAGAGAGAATACCCAAATAAATGAAATCAAAGATGAAAAAGGAGACATCACAATTATACCACAAAAATTCAAAGAATCATTACAGACTACTATGAGCAACTATATGCCAATAAGTTGGAAAACCTAGACGTAATGGATAAATTCCTACATGCATACAACCTGCCAAGATTGAACCATGAAGAAATCCAAAACCTGAATACAGCAATAAGTAATGAGATTGAAGCCATAATAAGTCTCCCAGCAAAGAAAAGAACCAATAGTTTCACCGCTGAAGTCTACAAAATATTTAAAGAAGAACCGATACCAATCCTACTCAAACTATTCTGAAAAACACAGAAGGAAGGAATACTTCTATACTCATTCTACAAGGTCGGTATTACCCTGCTATTAAAACCAGACAAAGACACATCAAAAAAAGAAAACTATAGGCCAATATCTGATTAACATTGATGTAAAAATCCTCAACCAAATGCTAGTACACCAAATTCAGCAACATATTAAAAACATCATGCATCATGACCAAGTGGGATTCATCCCAGGGATGGCAGGATGGTTCAACATATGCAAATCAATCAATGTGATACATCATATCTGCAGAATGAATGACAAAAGCCATATGATCATTTCACTTGATGCTGAAAAAGCATTTGACTAAATTCAATTGCTTCATGATAAAAACCCTTAAAAAACTGGGTATGGAAGGAACATTCCTCAACATGATAAAAGCTATATGCAACAGACCCACATCTAGTATCATACTGAATGTGGAAAAACTGAAAGCCTTTTCTCTAAGATCTGGAACATGACAAAGACGCTTACTTTTACCACTGTTATTCAACATAGCATTGGAAGTGCTAGCTACAGCAGTCAGACAAGAGAAAAATATAAAAAGCACCCAAATTGGAAAGGAAGAGATCAAATTATCCTCCCTTGCAGATGATACAATATTTGGAAAAACCTAAAGACTCCAACAAAAACCATTAGAATTGATAAGCAAATTCAGTAAAGTGGCAGGATACAAAATCAACATACAAAAATTAGTAGCATATCTTTTTTTTTTTTTTTTTTTTTTAGATGGAGTCTTGCTCCATCACCTAGGCTGAAGTGCAGTGGCAAGATCTTAGCTCACTGCAACCTCTGCCTCCCAGGTTCAAGCAATTCTCCTGTCTCAGCCTCCTGAGTAGATGGGACTATAGCCTGCCACCACACCAGGCTAATTTTTGTATTTTTAGTAGAGATGGGGTTTCATCTTGTTGGTTGGGCTGGTCTTGAACTCTTGACCTTAGGTGATCCAACCTCCTCGGCCTACCAAAGTGCTGGGATTACATGCGTGATGCACCACGCCTAGCCAATTAGTAGCATTTCTATATGCCAACAGTGAACAATATGAAAAAGAAATTAAGAAGGTAATCCCATTTATAATAGCTACAAAGAAAACACATAGGAATAAATTTAACCAAAGAAGTAAAAGATTTCTATGATGAAGTATAAAACATTTTTGCAAGAAACTGAAGTGGACACACAAAAAGGAAAGACATTCCTTGTTCATGGATTGGAAGAATCAATATTGTTAAAATGTCCATACTTCCCAAAGCAATCTATGAACTCAATGCAATCCCTATCAAAATACCTTCATGGAAACAGAAAAAATAATCATAACATTTATACAGAACCACAAAAGACCCAGAACAACCAAAGCTATCCTGAGCAAAAATAAAAACAAAACTAGAGGAATCATGCTACCTGACTTAAAATTATACTACAGAGCTATAGTAGCTGAAAAAGCATTTTCATCATGGAACTAAAAACAGACACATAGATCAATGGAATAGAATAGAGAACCTACAAACAAATCCATGTATGGACAGTGAGCTCATTTTGACAAAGGGGTTAAGAACATACATTGGGGAAAGGACAGTCTCTTCAATAAACGGTGCGGGGAAAACTGGATATCCTTATGCAGATGATTAAAACTAGATACCTATCTCTTGCCATATATAAAAATCAAATCAAAATGGATTAAAGACTTACATACTTAAATCTATGACTTGAAACTATGAAACTACTAAAAGAAAACATTGGGAAACTCACCAGGACATTGGACTAGGCAAAGGTTTCTTCAGTAATACCCCATAAACACAGGCAACCAATGAAAAAACAAACAAATGGGATCATATGAAGTTAAAAAGCTTCTGTATAGCAAAGGAAACAATCAAGAAAGTGAAGAGAACGCAACAAATGGGAGAAAATATTTGCAAACTATGCATCTGAGAAGGAATTAGTAACCAGACTATATAAACAACTCCATAGGAAAAAACATACAACAATTCAATTTAAAAATGGGTAAAAGAGCTGAATAGATGTTTCTCAAAGGAAGACATACAAATGGTAAACAAGTACATGAAAAGGTGCTCATCATTATTGATCATCAGATAAATGCAAATCAAAACTATAATGAGATGTAATCTCTTCCCAGTTAATATGGCTTTTATCCAAAAGGCAGGCAATAATGAATGCTGGTGAGGATGAGGAGAAAGGGGAACACTTGTACGCTATTGGTGGGAATGTAAATTGGTACAGCCACTAAGCAGAATAGTATGGAGGTTCTTCAAAAAACTAAAGACAGAACTACATATGATCCAGCAATGCCTCTACCAGGTATATATCCAAAAGAAAGGAAATCGGTATATTGAAGAGATATCTGCACTTCTATGTGTACTGCAACATTATCAACCTGAGTGTCCATCACCAGATGAATAAACAAAATGGGGTACATATATACAATGGAGTACTGATTAGCTATAAAAAAGAATGAGATCCTGTCATTTGCAACAACATGGAAACTGTAGGACACTGTTAAATGAAATAAGCCAGGCACAGAAAGACAAACTTTGCATGTTCTCACTTATTTGTGGGAGCTAAAAATTAAAACAATTGAACTCACAGAGATAAAGATGGTAGAATGATGGTTACCAGAGGGTGGAGAGGGTGGGGAGGGGGAGTGGGAAATGGGGATGATTAATGGGTACCTCAAAATATAGTTAGATACAATGGATAAGTTCTGACAGCACAACAGGGTGATTACAATCAGCAATAATTTGTTGTACATTTTAGAATAAATTAGGGAATACAATTGGAATGTTTGTAACACAAAGAAATGATGAATGCTTGAAATGATGGATACCCATTTACCCTGATGTGATTATTATCCATTGTATACCTGTATCAAAATGTCTCACATGCCCCATAAATATATCCACTACTATGTACCCCACAAAATTAAAATTTTTAAAAAGTCTTCATTTGGTAGTATCTTCTAAGAGACTATGGATGCTAAGTTGTTGGTTTTTTTCTCTCCAAATTTTGGGTGTTTTGGTTCCTAAGTATTTAAAGCCTTTATTATTTCTTTTTCTTCTCTGTCCCTCTCAGTTTATATCCATATTAGGGACTTAGATCAGTTTTTTTTTTTTTTTACATCCAATGTCTAAATTATCAGTGTTTAATGATTTTTATGTATCAGTTTAATCTTTTACAACCTGGCATTTTTTGCAAGCTATCATTGAGCCAGTGACTGAATAAACAAATATGCACCTAAAAAGTTTACTTATGATGAGGAATCACAGAATTTATATCAAAATTCAACTCTGCAAATGGTTGTAATGAGAGCCCAATGAATGAAGAAAAAAAAAGAGATGCAAAATCATGAGAAAAAATAGGAAGGTTAATACAAATCAACTATTTGCTTGACCAATCTGTCTAGATTTTAAGACTCAAAGTGATTATCTTAAGAGGTAATTTTAAGCCAGGCAATTTATTTAAAGCTATCTGATGAAATTGGTAAGACAAAAATAACTTCTGAGCAATGAATTTCTTGCTAGTCATTTGAGAAAAGTGCACTGTCACAAATGACAGAATCTTAATGATAGCAGAATACTTTAGTCACAGGAGAAACTCTATTAAATTCCTTGATGGATATACTCAATGGCACTTACACTTTCACAAGAAAGCAATGCTGAAAATCCATCAGAATAAAACAACACATCTTCCATATGTTACAGCCTATCTCCAAGGACAGGAAGCAGAATACATATTTGGAAAATCATTAATGCAAAAGCCTCTTGTCTTACCCGTTCATCTGTTGAATGATGGGAATAATTGATGAGACCAGGGATGGGCTGTTCACCGTGTGCCATGACAACAGCAGGACTGGTGTAGAATGGATGCTTCTAATGCACAACACATAACAACTATGAATATAGTGACAGGAAAACATGAAACTATACAAACAAAATGACTAAAAAGGAAAAAAGGTAAAAACAAATGGAAAAATGAAATGCTAACATTTTCCAAATGTAGAATGACAGAATCAGCTTAGATTTTAAATGCCATAAGCTTCTCTCCTAAGATTGAAATTTATGGCACTTCTTACTCTTTTAATTCAGAGTAAAGGAAAAAGAATATATAATGATTTAAAAATGCACCCATTTCACCAATTAGTTTCATTAAAAAAACACACAAAACTTAAATACTTACTAGCCTTAAGTAAGCACTTACTGGGTCACTGAATGGATACTTCAAAAGGATTTCTCGATGATTCTAATCTATATGTTGTTAAAAAAATACCTCACTATGCTCATAGCCAAAATAACTGGATAATCCATAAAACTCTGAGAATTACTTCATATAGCAATTAAATTTTCAATCTTTATGCTCTTAATGAAAAATCATAATCTCCAGAATTGATATACTACTTTCTGAAGATATTAAGGCATACTAGGTGGACTTTAGTAGGTATGAAGAATAAACCATGTTCTATAACTTTAAGACAGTTAAATTTACTCAAGTAACTCATGGTAGTATATTTACCCGTGGAGTTGTCCAAAGAGAAATTGTAATACTTTGGTATTGTCCTAATATTTATTACTTTATTAAATTAAAGATGCAAATATATCCATTTACTATCTTTGCCACTAGGGTAATTTGTGTCAAGCAATATTTGAATAAGTTATTAGTTAAGAAAAATTCAACAATTGCTGAAAAGCTTTGTCCCTTTAAAAATCTTTATTAATCTTTCCCAACTCCTTTCTTGAATCCTCTAAGGTCTTTTACCTTCAGTTTTCTGTTCCCTCAAGAATTTGTGAAGTTTTGATATTTTGAATATATAAACATTATATATTTAATATGTCCACAAAAATGACATCTCCAAAGAGTTCTAAAATGTCACATTGTATATCATTGCAGCTATTACTTCAATAGGCAACAGCTCATCAGTAATGCCTCAGAACTCAGAATAAATTTCAGTGCCTTCAAGGAATCTATATCAAGAAGGAAACATAGTAGTGAAGTGTCATGGACATCCCAGTTATTTTTTTAGGGTTCTCTGAAGAAGTATTAAATGTAGGGAGGGATGTGATGGAAAACAGATGAAACCAGTACATTTACCTGTGGGTCCTTTAGGCCTCTTGAGTATCTCTCATTAGGCTTACCTTGGCAGCAATGGCTGCTGCAGTTATATGTGATGAGGAACTATCTTCTGTTGAAGCAACACCACTGTCTTTCTTCTCTTCTTCCTCTTCCTCACATTGAACCCCTTTGTCTTCTGTCTGTTTATGGGGGCTGGTAGTAGGAGGAGGGGAAAGAGGGGGTGGTGGGGAAGGCAAATCTTCTAGTTCATCATGCACCTCCTTTACTTTTACAATGGCATCACGTAAAAGGTCAATGGCATGAGGTAGAGCTGGCAGTATGAATTGAAAGCATTCCTGTATGCAAGAGAAAGAAAAAAAATTAAGATGAAGCACTTTTGTAATTATATAAGATGGTGGCAATCAAATTGTTTTGTGATTTTGGATCTGCATTTCCCTCCATCAATCTCAAGAATGAATCATATGTAAAACATTGTCTTAGCAATATGCCATGAAGTAAGCATAACATATATTACAGTATTCTCCATAAGCTAAGGAACTACAGTGCTATAAAAACATACACTCTGCTGACTGTTCCTTTTGCCATGCAAAAGCTCCTTAGTTTAATTAGGTCCCAGCTATTTATCTTTGTTTTTATTGCGATTGCTTTTGGGTTTTTGGTCATGAACCCTTGTCTAAGCCAATGTCTAGAAGTGTTTTTCCAATGTTATCTTCTACAGTTCTTATAGTTTCAGGTCTTAGGTTTAAGTACTTAATCCATCTTGAGTTGATTTTTGTATAAGGTAAGAGTTGAGGATCAAGTTTCATTCTCCTACATAGGGCCAGCCAATTATCCCAGCACCATTTGTTGAAAAGGGTGTCCTTTCCCTACTTTATGTTTTTGTTTGCTTTGTTGAAGATCAGTTGGCTGTAAGTTTTTGATTTTGCTTCTGGGTTCTCTATTCTGTTCCATTGATCTATGTGCCTATTTTTACACCAGTACCATGCCGTTTTGGTGACTGTGGCCTTATAGTGTAGTTTGAAATCGGGTAACGTGATGCCTCCAGATTTGTTCTTTTTGCTTAGTCTTGCTTTGGCTATGCGGGCTCTTTTTTGGTGCCATATGAATTTTAGAATTGTTTTTCCTAACTCTGTGAAGGATGATGGTGGTATTTTGATGGGAAGTGCATTGAATTTGAAAATTGCATTTGGCAGTATGGTCATTTTCACATTCTTGATCCTGCTAATCCATGAGCATGGGATGTGTTTACATTTGTTTGTGTTGTCTATGATTTCTTTCAGCAGTGTTTTGTAATCTTCACAATCTACACATCTGACAAAGGACTGAATTCCAGAATCTACAACGAACTCAAACAAATCAGTAAGAAAAAACAAAGAAACAATCCCATCAAAAAGTGGGCTAATGACATGAACAGGCAATTCTCAAAAGAAGATATACAAATGGCCAACAAACATATGAAAAAATGTTCAACATCACTAATGATAAGGGAAATGCAAATCAAAACTGCAATGCAATACCACCTTACTCCTGCAAGAATGGCCATAATCAAATAATGAAAAAACAGTAGATGTTGGCATGGATGTGGTAAACAGGGAACACTTCTACACTGCTGGTGGGAATGTAAACTAGTGAAACAGCTATGGAAAACTGCAGAGATTCCTCAAAGAACTAAAAGTAGAACTACCATTTGATCCAGCAATCCCACTACTAGGTATCTACCCAGAGGAAAAGAAGTCATTATTCAAAAAACATACTTGCACACACGTTTATAGCAGCATAATCTACAATCGCAAAATCGTGATCAAATGCCCATCAATCAATGAGTGGATAAACTATGATACATCATAGTATACTACTCAGTCATAAAAAGGAATGAATTAACAGCATTTGCAATGACCTGGATGAGATTACAGACTATTATTCTAAGTGAAGTAACTCAGAAATGGAAAACCAAACATCGTATGTTTTCACTGACATGTAGGAGCTAAGCTATGAGGACGCAAAGGCATAGGAATGACACAATGAACTTTGGGGACTTACGGGAAAGAGTGTGGGGGGCGAGGGATAAGACAACAAATATGGTGCAATGTACACTTCTCGGGTGATGTGTGCACCAGGATCTCACAAATCACCACTAAGGAACTTACTCATGTAACCAAATACCACCTGTACCCCAATAACTTATGGAAAAATAATAAAAAAAAGATTGAGGACAGGCATGGATGGTCAGATTCAGACTCTCTTAAAAAAAAGAAAAGCATGCACTGCATTTTTTAAAAAGTAAAATTTCAATATACAACTTGGTAGTTTAAAGATGCATTATGGGAAAGACAGAAAAGATAGGAAAGAAGCCCAAGAGTTTGAGACTGCAGCGAGCTATGATTGTGTAACTGCATTTCAGCCAGGGTGACACAGTGAGATTCTGTCTCTAAAAATAAATAAATAAATATATTCTAAAAACTTGTATACTACCCTCTTTTCCATCCCTTCCTCCCCAAGAGAAAACCTACATACTCACACACATACACATTTAATTCTTGGGTTATTTCTACAACTCTTAAATGATTTATGCAAAAATCCTGAGGAAACTAGGAGCCCTCCATTCCTTGTTCCCAATCTCCTGAGTCAAGACCATTTCTTGATGTGATTCATGCCAAACACTGAAGAAACTGTTGTATTTTGGATGGGTCAAATCTACTTAATCTTTTTTTTTTTTTTTTGAGACGGAGTCTCACTCTGTCGCCCAGGCTGGAGCGCAATGGCGCCATCTCGGCTCACTGCAACCTCCACCGCCCGGGTTCAAGCAATTCTCTGCCTCAGCACCCTGAGTAGCTGGAGCTGGGATTTCAGGTGCTCACCACCACGCCCGGCTAATTTTTTTGTATTTTTAATAGAGATGGGGTTTCAACATCTTGGCCAGGCTGGTCTTGAACTTCTGACCTTGTGATTGGCCCGTCTCGGCCTCCCAAAGTGCTGGGATTACAGACGTGAGCCCCAGCACCTGGCCAAATCTACTTAATCTTTAATCCAAAAGTAGAGAGAAGCAACTGGGGGCCTTCAGTGCAGAAAGTGGGCTCAGGAGGCTAAGTAAAGGAATATGAATGCTGATATCCAAGGCATTCAGGAACTTTTACACAGGTGCAAGAAACTTACATCAAAGTGGCCACAAGATTGTTTAATAGGAGACAGACAAATGAAACTCTATGTTTACTGCTAGACACCAAATCTTTGTGTGAAATCTTGAATTTATGGGGAAGGAGGGTAGCCTGTACCTGTCTGTTATTTTTCCTAATCCCGACCCCTCATTCTTGAACTGCAGGAGACTGAGCCCCTTTGGGCTTCGGTGACCCCACCACTGGGGAATGTTTATTTGAAGGTTGATGTTGCTATACTGTCTACTTCTTTTCCCATCTTCTAATCATTTTTTTTAAACACACATGCTGACTCTTTTCCTATCCCTTCTCCTTTTCTGGGGAAAATACAATGAATAAATAAAGATTTATTGGTACTGAAGTTGTTTAAAAAGAGGCAGGAAAGAGGTTTCATATTTTTAGTTAGAGCAGGGCAGTAGAACTAACGACCTATGTGAGAATCAGATTATTTTGTCCAGAGAGCTGAAGTTCTAACTACCATCATAAAGTATAGCTAGGTAACATCATACAGCATGCAAAATATAAAATAAGCTTGTAAAGAGCACTACATAAAGTGAATATAATCTGCTGCTGAGGTGCTCACTATTATCTATAATATATCACCAAAAGAGAATAGGTGAGAACCTAAAAACCAGAACATAAGGCCAGATATATTTGCAGAATAGGTGGAGGTCTTTCTCTTTCACATTTGAAGTAATAGCTTAAAATCTAAGATGTGAAAAAAAAAATCTTAAAAATTTTTGGAGGGTTACATAATATCGGGAAAGATGCCTAATCTTTTGGCCTATCTGTGTATGGCTCAATCAGTTTACTCGTTAAAGATTGTGTAGTAAAGAATTTAACTTTGACCGAGGAGAGGTCTGGTCTTTACACTCAGCTTCTGGGAGTGATCTCTAGGTCCTTGGAATTTCATGCCTAATAGGAATGTCTTTGTTGCCTATGGACTTTGGGCACCAGAGACAGTCTAACAATGTTAGACTGCAGTTCAGGAATGAGGGGAAGGGATCACGAAAAGAACAGACAGGTATAGGCTACCCTTCCTCTCTCCCTGTTAATTCAAGATTTCACACAAAGCTTTGGTGTCTAGCAGTAAACATGGAGTGTCATTCATCTGTCTATTAAACAATCTTGTGACTACTTTGACTAAGTTTTTGCACCTGCATAAAAGTTCCTAAGTGAATTGGATATATATTCATATTCCCTTTCTTGGCCTTCTGACGCTACTTTCTTTTTTTTTTTTTTTTTTAATGGGGTTGGCGGGGGATGGAGTCTCGCTCTGTCACCCAGGCTGGAGTGCAGTGGTGCGATCTCGGCTTGCCTGAGTAGTTGGGACTACAGGCGCCCGCCACCACGCCTGGCTAATTTTTTGTATTTTTAGTAAAGACAGGGTTTCACCATGTTAGCCAGGGTGGTCTCGATCTCCTGACCTCGTGATCTGCCCGCCTTGGCCTCCCAAAGTGCTGGGATTACAGGCGTGAGCCACTGCACTCGGCCTTCTGACCCTACTTTCTACATGGAAGGCCCCCAAGTGCTTCTCTCTACTTTAGGATTAAAGATTACAGGTCAGCCACACTGGCAGTAAGTGTTTGAGTCCCAATAAAAGCTCTGGATACCAAAGACTCAGGTAAGCATCCCCAGCTGGCATTACTCCATGTGTGGTATCACAAACTGATGCCAGAAGGGTGGTATGTCCATGTCTCCAAAGAGAGAGGACAACAGAAGTTCCTCATTTGTTACTTCTGTTAGACTCTGTCCTATGCACTTCCTCCCTTGGCTGACTTTAATCCGTATTCTTTCCTTGCATGAACAATAATCATGAGTATAACAGCCTTCTGTGAGTTCCATGAATGCTAGTAAATTACTAAACTTGAAGGTCATTTTAGGATCTCCTGAATTTGCAATTAGGGTTAGAAGTGAGGGCAATTTTGTGGAGTACTTGACATTTGTACGTTGCTATTTTTTGCAGTTGGCTAAAACTCCTTACAGTTGGTGTCAAAAATAAGATTTTCTAGAAAGACCCTGATTCACTGAAATAAATGGCTTAGGAAGTGAAGAGAGGGTGTGGGATTATGAACCTTTGATCACTGAGTGAAGGCAGTGTCAACCACAGTATGGAATTGCTTCTGTACTGTGATTAGTTAATGGAGATAATTCCCAAAAAGTTGTCTCACTGGATGCATAAGGAGATGAAGAATATAAAGAAAGAAGCTAAACACACAATCTCTTGGTTATTGTTATCTATGCTAGCTAAAATGAAAGTAAGGGATACAATCCTACTCTATATGAATGGGAATAGACTGTGCAGGAGGAACTTGCTAAACTAGTATTACCAATGGCAATCTGAATTAGCACAGTGGCCAAACCTTACAACTCTTTAAAAGGTGGAAAAGTTTGGGCATAAATAGAAGGAGGAATGGTAGCTGAGGGTAAAGGAATGAATGGATAGGTTATGCAGTAAGGGAAATAATACTGCATTGGTATTTCCAAAGAGGTTCAGAACAAGAGATGACATTGTTTCTTAGCTCAACTGTAACAGATGCTTGAAAGAGTGGTCATATGTTGCTGAGACTACTCCTATTTTTGGAATCCAATAAGCCTGCAAACCTGATTAGCATCATTCTGGGAGACATTCTGGTCTGTTAATGTTTGAGAAGGACTCTAAGAATGTGCCAGTATCTTTTGACTTTTATTTTTTAGGTTATGGCTAAGTGTATTGGGAAATTCAATTAAAGCCTCCTCAGGATATAATGTCAATAGAAAATGACTGGCCTGAGGAAGAACTGCACTTAGGTAACCATCAGCTAATTTCTATGATATATAGTTCTGTACAAACATATCAATAGTATTTTTGGTAGTAGATTAAGGTGACAAATTATTGAATTTATACAAAATTATGAAAATGTATGTAATGGCTTTAGTGGATGGATTAGCTATTTCTCTAAATCTAACCATACCCTACACTGCCTCAGCCAAATCTTAGGCATATTCACACTGATACTACTGCTGTGTCTGTCACATAAATGCCATAGTAAATATAGATGCCCAGACAAACATGACTGTGTTGCTGTACAATAAAAAAAGTCTCGGCCAAAGGCCAGCGGGTAGCTTGTAGAGCGAAGAATTAACAGTACCCTAAGAGAGTCTGAGGGTAAAAGTGGTTGCCCTTAACTAGTTGGAGGAGATCTCTAGGTCCTCAGAATGTCATGTGTGACAGCAACGTCTTTGTTTACCTGATGGCTTTGGTCACCAATCTAACAATATGACTTATGATGGGGACTTTGGGCCACATGGTGTCAGTTCTGGAACGTACTGGAGACTAATGCTATCAATCCAATCTCTGGGAAGCACTAAAGACTAAAGGTCATTCATATGGGCAAAATATGATGAACTGCAACAACAACAACAACAAACCAAAACAACAACAACAACAACAACAACAACAACAACAAAAAACCTCTGGACATCAAAAACTCAGGTGAGCTTCTCTGATTGGCAATATTAAAAGTATATTATCATACACAAATGCCAGGAGAGTAAAGCATTCATGACTCTACAGGGAGTGGACAAGGGAAGCTCTGTGTTTGGTAGCATTCCTGGACGTTGTCTTACGCACTTCTTCTCTTGGCTGATTTTAATCTGTATCTTTTCCCCATAATAAACCATAACTGTAAGTGTAACAGTTTTTAGTGAGTTCTACGTCTTTCCATTGAATTACTGAATCCAAGAGTGACTTTGGGAATCCTGCAACTGGTATCAGAAGTGAGGGCAGTCTTGTGGAGTGCTCCAACTTTTTGGCTGGCTAACTTTCACAGCTGGTCAAAATCTCTTACACTAAAACATTAATATGTCCAGGTGATTTACCTGAGATCCTTTCTTGCTACCTGGCAGGTTAATTATGAGCGTTTTCCCTCTGATTCCACATACAGGCCTGAAAGAAAAGAGAAAGTAGATGAATACTAAATTGCAATGAATGTCCAGTTTAAATACATTAACAACAAAGAACAATCATTTTACTTTACATGTGAACAACTGTTTTAGGAATAAAATTGTTATCTTAAGACATTCACTGCTTGCTATACAAATTAGGCATTCTGGTTGAAGTTTTTACATTATGGTTAGTATGGCAAATTGGAAAAAATGTACTGAATGTGGAATCAGAATAATTTACCTACTTTTAAGTAATCTGACCAAGTCTAATTGCCTATTTTGTCTAACTTCAGCTTCTTCATATTTTATACAATTGTTTAAGAGTTTGAGATAGTGTATTAAAAATGCTTAGTGCTATTTATGTTCAAAAGTCTAACACAAAAAGCACTTAAGATTTAGATTCGAGGTCTTGCTTCTCAGGAAGTCTATAAGTTTTAAAGTAAAACAAGGTTTTTCACAAGTGAATGGCAGAAGGGAAGAGGTTGGAGAGCTCATTCATTAATAGACCCATTGATAATCGCAGGCATTTTATTTTACTTATTTATTTATTTATTTATTTATTTTTGAGACAGAGTCTTGCTCTGTCTCCCAGGCTGGAGTGCAGTGGCGAGATCTCGGCTCACTGCAAGCTCCGCCTCCCGGGTTCACACCGTTCTCCTGCCTCAGCCTCCTGAGTAGCTGGGACTACAGGGGCCCGCCATCGCGCCCGGCTAATTTTTTGTATTTTTAGTAGAGACGGGGTTTCACCGTGGTCTCGATCTCCTGACCTTGTGATCCGCCCGCCTCGGCCTCCCAAAGTGCTGGGATTACAGGCGTGAGCCACCGCGCCCAGCCAATCGCAGGCATTTTAAGCTAGAAAGGTCTTTCAGAGATAATTGTCAATTTCCAGGCCACATTTAAAGTAACTGGTTAAGAAACATAAAAAATGGAAAAGCAGTGGAAGACTGGAGACAAGGATCAAAGGCCTAGATTTCATATGAGAGCTGGAATTATGCTGTCATTCACTGGCTGTGCTACTTTGATCTGGTAACATTATCTCATTTTCATAATTTGAAAACAAAGAAATTATGCTATTTTTAAAATTTTACAGTATTTTTAAAGTAATGTAAGAATACTCTTCCCCGAACGTCTTGAGTTTTTCTTTAACCACTCTTATTCTTTGAAATAAACTAAAACTGTCCTATATTTTATTACTTTTTCTTCTTGTCCTATTTACGATCTGAAAGAGAAGATTGCCATTTATTTACAACTTGCCATTTATACAAAACTGTTTACTGCTGGCCGCCTTCTTACTAGAAAAACTATTCATTGTTTCATTAAAAACTTTAAGGCTATTTTATGACCTTTAATCTTAATGATATTTCTTCAAAATCTGTTTTAGTTCTGGCAGTCAGAATTGGATAAAGTACTTTAGTGACAAAATGGCACTGGGTAATTATATAGTTCTTAATATGTTCCTGTTTACTTGGGAATTTTGTTTTTCTTTCCAAACTAAAATGCTACATTGTACTTTTTTGTCAATATGATAGCTAATTGATTATATCAATATGATTGGAATGTCATCAATATTAAGTTCTCTATTTTCATGTAAGCAAATCTAGCAATTTACTGAATAAATCTAGAATTTTAACTAAGAGCACAATAACCCCTTGTAGAATACAGTATTAGCTACATCCAGAAGTTTGTAGCACCTTTCCTTCTAAAAACTAGAAATATTGGCCGAGCGCGGTGGCTCAAGCCTGTAATCCCAGCACTTTGGGAGGTCGAGGCGGGTGGATCACGAGGTCAGGAGATCGAGACTATCCTGGCTAACATGGTGAAACCCCGTCTCTACTAAAAATACAAAAAAAAAAAATTAGCCGGGCACGGTGGCGGGCGCCTGTAGTCCCAGCTACTTGGGAGGCTGAGGCGGGAGAATGGCGTGAACCCGGGAGGCGGAGCTTGCAGTGAGCCGAGATCACGCCACTGCACTCCAGCCTGGGAGACACAGTGAGACTCCGTCTCAAAAAAAAAAAAAAAAAAAAAAACTAGAAATATTATCATAACAATTACTGCATATTATCCTCCCAACATTTCTATGAAGGAAAGACAAATACAGTTACCTACAAAATATGGAAAAATAATTTGGAGTACAAAGAATTTGATTAATACATGGCTTTGGGATCTTTGTAACTTTATACAGTAAGTTCCTCCCATCCTGTGTTTATTAATGTCCATGAACTCATCCTTACTGACATCACTGTGACAATTTTATCACATATTATGAAATGTGTTGGATTTTATTTTCCAAGAAAGTTGTAACTCCCTCCATTAGAAGGTTAGTGGCAAGTGAAAACTTAGTTCATTCTTTTTATTCCAATTTTTGGTAATCAAATCCAGGCTTTTTATGTCTCCAATAATCCTTCACTTGCTCTAGGTTGACATGCTAGTAGCAGTGCTAATATAACCAACAGTTATATCCAAACCACTATGTTTCTGTGTGTGTGTTTATGTATGCATATGTGATATAATTAAAGGTTTTGCTATATAGCCAGGAGATTACATTTGTTACTTCCCATCAATTTTTTTTGCCTTTTATTTTGGCAAAACATGAGATCAGAGATTTACTTATTCTTTCTCATTTCCCTGAGCTCTTTGAAGTGTTTAAAAATTAATTTTGAGATATACTTTTTCACCTACAGAATGTCCAGAGTCACTGCAAGGAGGAAGTACTTCTCTTCTATATAATGCTTTAGAATTAATAAAGTATTTTCACAAACATTATATCATTCAATAATTTAAAACCTATAAGCTCCAAAGTTTTAGCATATTCCAATATTTATCAAATAGCTAAAGATCTGTACTAAGTATTATGGAATACATGCAACCCAAATGCTTAAGAAGTTTATAAATGTAAAATGTAGAACATTAAAGCATATAAACAACTACAACACAAGATAGTAAGTAGTAATACAAATTGGTATAAAGTACCATAGGTTAAAAAAAAAAAGTAGGCCAGTGTGGTGGCTCACGCCTTTAATCCCAGCACTTTGGGAGGCCGAGGCGGGAGGATCACAAGGTCAGGAGTTCGAGACCAGCCTGGACAATATGGTGAAACCCTGTCTCTTCTGAAAATACAAAAAATTAGCTGGGTGTGGTAGCAGGTGCCTGTAATTCTAGCTACTCTGGAAGCTGAGGCAGGAGAATTGCTTGAATCTGGGAGGTGGAGGTTGCAATGAGCCAAGATTATGCCATTGAACTGCAGCCTGGGTGACAAGAGTGGGACTTCATCTCAAAAAAACAAAACAAAACAAAAACCAAAAAGAAGGGCAGTTTAGGAGGAGGGAAACAATAATGCAAAAGCACAGAGTTATAAAAAGTACCAAGTGCATTTTGAGTGTATTGTCTCTCACCAGCAAGCATCCATTTGCTTACTTATAGAGGAGTAATGTGAGGTAAGAAGGACCACCGGAAAGATGTTGCTGTCTGATAGATTAGTATTTTTCAGTTTGTGGTCTCTGGACCAGAAACATATAAATCATATAGGAATTTGTTGGAAAGGCAAAATTTCCCATACTACCCCTACCCCCTCCTCTCCGTTGCTGATATATTGGATAAAAAACTATGAGGGTGGGGTCCAGTAATCTGTATTTTAACAAATTCTCTAGTTGACTCTAATCCATGGAAAAGTTTGAGAACTGCTGTGATAAACTGTGCTTGAATTTTGGTACTACTATTTACTATTAGTGTAATCCTGTCTTCATCACTAAACTTCTCTAATCCTTAGTTTCCAGAACTTGAGTTGTTAAAAGGATTAACATAATCTTTGAAATATAATGTACAGTATACTCTAGTACATAATAGGCATTGAATAAATACTTGGTCCATCTTTCCTTTAAAAAAGTACATTAGAATTAGACAGTAGAAGTCATGAATTCACTGTAAAGAGCTAGAATGTATTCTTAAGGCACTGGGGATGATTAGTGGATTCTGCTATTACTAATATTACAAAGCACTATTTCAGGAATAATAGTCTAAGATGAACTGAAAGGGGATGACAGAAGATATAAAGAAAAGAAAGTCTGATAATAACAAACACTAAATACAAGTTGACTGATTCTTTGTTTATTTTCTCTCATGTATCTGATTCAGCATGTTACATAGCGCCTTGTTTTTGTTTATGTATATAAAATATAAAACATATTTTAAATAAATGTAAATGTATATGAAGCAAAAATCCTTCAGGAACAATAGGAAGGACATTTTAGTCTTAGGTAAGGGAGGACAGGAGTAGTTAAGAGAAGGCTTCTGTAAGGAAGGAAAAATCTAAGCTTCTGCCTGAATAACCGGTAGGTGTTATACAGAGGTAAAGAGGGGAGGAAGAATACTCAAGGCAGAGAAAATGGCATGTACAAAGTACTTAGAAGCTAACAATAGAACCTGATATGTGTGGTAACAACAACGAGTGTGCGTGGAAGCTGATGCAAAAAGCAGCAGTGACAAATTATATAGGCCCTGGAAGGTAATCTTAAAGAATTCAGTCTTTATCCATAGACTTTTTCTACAGTGGAGAGAGAGATTTTGCTAAAAAATTTTGAGCAGAGAAATAACATACTAATATGTGTATTTTCAAAAGATATTTCTGGCTGCAAAGTAGAAAATTTTTGGAGAGTTGCAAGACAGGAAGCAAGGAATACAGTTAAGATAATGTCAAAAAACGTAACAGGTGAATTAGGGTGGTTGCAAGGTGACGAAGAAAAGCAAACAGGTTATAGTTAAGTATATCCTGACCCACAGACTATATAATGGGATGGTTACCTTTTTATTCTATTTTTTTTGAAATTTTAGTACAAAAAGAGTAATTTTTAAAAACAGGACATATTTGGATGAAAACTGGTCCTAATTTAGATTTACACTAGAAGTTCAATATTCTATGTTAAACTTGATCACAACAGGCATGAGAATAGAATAATATGAAAAATAGTGCTTCTCTTAAAATTTCTGTTAAAATTAAATATACAACAAGGTATGACATGTGTATAAAACAGACAATAACAATAAAAATCCCACTGATGTGCCTACTACCTAGGTGAAGAAATACACTATCACTGATACCTTCAAAGAGTACTGTGTGCCTTGCCCTGATCTCAAGTCCCTTCTCCAAATAACTATCATCCTGAATTTTAAAACATTCTCTTACTTTCTTTGCAAAACAGCTCTATCAATATAAAATTCACATACCATACAATTTACCCATTTAAAAGATACAATTCAATAGTTTTAAAAGTATACTCTCACAGAGTTGTACAATCATCCCGGTAATCCGTTTTATAACATTTTCATCACCCTCCACAAAAAAATCCCATACCCATTAGCAGTCACTCCACATTTTCTTGCAACTCCCAGCCCTAGGCATTCACTAAGCTATTTTCTGTCCATACAGATTTGCCTTTTCTAGACATTTCACATAAAGGGAAACATATAATATGTCGCCTTTTGTGACTTGCTTCTTTTACTTAATGTTTTCAAGGTTCATCCATGTGGTGCTTATATAAGTCATTTACTTAAATACTTTTCCACATATGTTTAAGTAGATTTTCATTTTAGCGTGCTTTTGAAATTTATATACAAATGAAATCACACTGTGTATATTCTTATACAACTTGGTTTTCTCACTCAACATTGTGTTTTGTGAGATTCCTCCATGCTGATATGCATAGCTATAGTTCATTTTCAATGCTGTACAATATTACATAGTTCATTTTCAATGCTGTACAATATTACATATGTGCAAAGCTTTCTCTAGTACAATGTTCTTCAAATTGTAGGTCATGACCAATTAATAGGGCAGTAAAAACTGACTTCAGTTGCCACATTTTTTAAAAAAGAACAGAACAGAAAATATCAGAATGCTTTCCTGGTAGTTAGGATAAATACTGACACAGAAAAGTTTGTGCCTTTTGTATATGTGTGTGCATATTGTTTATGTACAAATATATGCATATATACATACCCACATACATAGAGACACATACATATATATACACATATGTATGTGGGTATTGAATTACAATGTTAAGTACATTTCTTACTGTGGCTTATGGTCAGAAACATTTGAAAGCTAATGTTCTAGGGTATATAGCTAGAAGCAGATTTTATGAGTCACAGGAATAAGCAGATGTGCAGTTTTACTGTATAAAAGTAATTTTCCATAGTGTTTGTACCAATTTACGTTCCCATCAACACACTGTTGCTGCTTCTCCTGACAATGCTAGATGTTGTCAGTGTTTTTCTTTTTTAATTTCTTTTGGCCAAATAGATGACAGATAAGTGATAAAGCAACTACAATAAAATGTTAACAGTAGAATCTTAAAGTATTCACTGTAAAATTCTTTTAATTTGGCATATGTTTGAAAGTTTTCATAATAAAAAGGTTGAGATAAAGTTGTCTCTTTTTTTGTAATTTTAAACTTAAATCTAAACATTTTACTGTTCATATATGTATTGGCTTATTATTTCTGTTCCACAGTTAGCGTATTTCCATCTGTTAGTGCAGGGTGCCCCAAAATTATAAACTTCTAGAGGGTCGATTCTGTATAGAACCTATTGTATAGCACCTAATACAGTATCTTCACCATTTGGACATTTATTAAATCCATTTTGATGAAATGAGGAATGCTCAGAAACTATGCTACAGTTACAATCTCTACATCATGAAATAAACAGTAAATATGAAATTCGGTCCCTTTAAAAAATACGCCTTGGATTTATAGGACAGCAACTGATGTATCCTGATCTTCTATCCAACAAACCTGATGAACTCTTCCATTACTTCTAAAAGACTACTGATTTTTAAATAATTCCCATGTAGTAATCATGGGAGATTACTTGTCCTTTTCAATGCTTGTATCATTTATTTCTTTTACTTTGTACAATATTGGACAGAAATACACTTGGACTCTGTCTTATTCCTAACTTTAAAGAGAATATTAATAATATCTAATTATTAACTATATTTGCTTTGTCAAATTAAGGAAGTTCCCTTCTCATTATTGCTTGCTAAGAGTCGTTATTCATAAACAGGTGTGGAATTTTATCAAATGCTTTTTCTGCATCAATTGAGGTCATATGACTTTTCTCCCTTAATCTGTTAATATGGTGATTCATGCTGATCAGTAACCATCTTTGTGTCCTCGAAATAAATCTATGTTTATCCTGATGTATCTTTTAAAAATATACTTATAGATTTGATACGTTAGTATCTTATTTTTGAAGTTTTCACATCCACGTTCACAATGAATATTAACCTACATCTTCCCTTTTTTCTACCACCATTTTCTAGTTTTGTAATAAGATTATCCCAGACTCATAACATGAATTGAGAAATGTTTACGTTTTACTGCTCTCAGGAACAATTTAAATAATATTGAAATCATTTGTTCCTTGATAGTTGTATAGAATATCTCATTATTATTTGATTAAATAGACTTCATTTTTAAGAACAGTTTTGGATTTACAGAAAAATGCAGAAGATAGTATAGGGAGTTCCCATATTCTCTGTACCATGTTTCCGCTACATTTAACATCTTGTATTATTATGGAACCTTTGTGTCAATTAGTGAGCCAATATTGACACATTATTATTAACTAAAGCTCACAGTTTATTCATGTTTCTTATTTTGTACTTAATACCCTCTTTCTGTTTCAGGATCCCATTCAGATTACCAAATTACATTTAGCTGTCATGTCTCCTTATGCTTTTCTTGGCAGTGATAGATGCTCAGGCTTTCCTTGTTTTTGATGACCTTGATAGCTTTGGTAAGCGCTGCTCATTTTTTTTTTTTTTGCAGAATGTCCACTTATGGTGTCTGTCTGATATTTTCTGAAGATAAGACTAGGGTTATGGGATTTTTAGAAGAAGACTATAGAGGTATAGAGCCATTTTTATTACATCATATCACAAGTATATGCTATCAATCTGACTAATGAATGTTGATATTGTTTTTGATCTCTTAGTGGAGGTATTTGTCAGGTGCCCCCCATAGCAAAGTTACTCTTCCCCAACTGCCCCCAATTCTGTACTCTTTGGAAGGAAGTCACTGTGTGTAGCCCATGCCTAATCAGTGAGGAGTTATGTGCCCCTTCCTTGAGGGTGGAGCATCTATATAAATTATTTGGAAATCTTATGCACAGGACATTTGTCTCTTCTCCCTCATGAATTAATTTATGCAAAAAGTTATTTGTATAAGCATGGACTCATGGATATTTATGTTATACTTTGGATTATAATAAAATACTGCTTATTCTGTTGCTCACATTTTTACATCTTTGGTCATTGGGAGATGTCAATTGACTCCTATGCCCCTTTAATATATACCCGCCAACGTGTGTTTTTGTTGTAGTTTGTTTTCTTGAGCTCTTCCTTACTTTGGATTTACAGGCTCATCTTGTATATTTCCTGCCTTGGTCTCAGAATCAGCCATTTTTCCAAGGAATCCAGGCTCCTTTTATTGCCAAAAGGTAATACAAATTAAGATTTCAGCATTAATTATGTCATTTCATACTGGTATGTCATTTCTTTTTTTTTTTTTTTTTTTTTTGAGACGGAGTCTCACTCTGTCGCCCAGGCTGGAGTGCAGTGGCCGGATCTCAGCTCACTGCAAGCTCCGCCTCCTGGGTTCATGCCATTCTCCTGCCTCAGCCTCCCCAGTAGCTGGGACTACAGGCGCCCGCCACCCCGCCCGGCTAATTTTTTGTATTTTTTAGTAGAAACGGGGTTTCACCGTGTTAGCCAGCATGGTCTCGATCTCCTGACCTCGTGATCCGCCCGTCTCGGCCTCCCAAAGTGCTGGGATTACAGGCTTGAGCCACCGCGCCCGGCCAGTATGTCATTTCTTTTGGACCCTCTCTGCTGACAGAGGAAAGGAATATGTGTGTAAACTAACCTGTGTACATATATATTACACATATTTCTGTACGTAACCATTTGTATCTATGTTAAAGCTAGATATGAATTCCTACTGATGTCTCCAACTCTAATACATTACCTAGGATCACCTGGATCATTCTAGCCTCCTCCCCTTGCTTGTACATATGTAATTTCCCACTCCAACAGTGAGAAACCTGTCTCTCACTATCTGCCATCCATTTATTAACTATTCAATTCCAGTATACGTATATATTAAAATTAGAATTGTTAGCCAATACCTCCATGGGATACAACTTTATCAACTAAAGTGCTTATGTGCAGTTGCTTTTACCTTTAGTCTTACAGACTCCACTCATATCCAAAGTTATTTAGGTCAGTACCTTTCCCCTTCACCCCTTTCCATGAGGTTGTTTCATTTATTTTGTAATGCATGTAAATTATATTGGCAGAGTCCTCATTGCTTTCTAGGATCCATCAAATGCAATTTGCATATATTAAGCCTTCTTTGTGATAAAGTTCTATGAGTTTTGACAAACGTATAATGTCATGTTTCCGTATTTCTACTTCATATCAAATAGTGTTACTGCTATCATATCAAATAGTATTACTGCCCTAAAAAATCTGTTGGGCTTTATCCATTCAGCTATATCTTTCTTTTCAAAAACTCTGGGCAACCACTGATCATTTTACTGTTCTTATAATTTTACTTTTACTACAATGTCATAAAGTGAGAAACACATAATATGTATTCTTTTCACACTGGCTTGTTTTATTTAGCAATATGCATGTAAGGATGTCTTTTTTAGTGGCTTGATGGCTCATTTTCATTTTATTACTGAATAAGAGTCCATTGTATGGATGCAGCACAATTTGCTTATCCATTTACCTATTGAAGTAAATCTTGGTTGATTCCAACTTTTGGCAATTATGAATAAGGCTGTTATAAACATTTGCATGTAGATTTTTGTGTGGATGTAAGTTTTCACATAAATTGGGTAAGTATCTAGAAGTTCTCTGTATATTTTGGATATAAGTCACTTTTATGGTATAAGACAGAATGACTAGACAGAAAACCAGCAAGCATATAGAACAACTCAGCAACACAAATCAACAGGATTGAATTGATAGAACACTCCGCCTGACAGAATAATACACATTTTGTTTACCAATATAGACCATATCTGTGACCATAAAAATAAACCTAAACAAATTTAAAATAATTGAAATTACAGAGTATCTTCTCTGACCACAATGGAATCAAAGTTGAAATCAATAACAGAAAGATAAGAGGAAAATTCCCATATACTTGGAAACTAAATCATAAACTTCTGAATAATCTATGGATCAAGGAGGAAATCTCAAGAAACCAGAGACTTCTGGTTTCAAAATGGCAATGTACAAGCAGGCTGGTTTCACTCCTCTCAACAGGAAACCAAAAGCAAATGAACAGCACAGAGATTATCACTAGAAATATCCCAGAACTCAAATATGAGGATGAGATGTGGCCCTGGGGCCAGAAAGAAGTAAAAAAACTCCGAACAGACAGTAAGACTATCAGACTTCCACATCCATGATGTTCCTCCTCCCCATCCTGCTTGCACCAAACATGAAGAAAATTTTCCTCCAACTTACTGTTTTAACATTGGAAAAGTGAGATCAAGGTGAACAGCCAGCTTCCCATCATTTTGCATTCCCTGGCAGGAGACCTGTCCCTTAACCCATGGGAAGCATCACAAGTATCTGAAGAAACAAATATACATGAGGATAGGCAGAGACAAAGGGAGGAGGTGGGATTACAGTCTCTGACCCTGGAAACTGCTCATAAACTCAGCCAAAGGAGATGCTAAATCGTGATGGCTGTTCAGCAGCACCATGCTGTAGGAGGTGCATCCCACAGGTTCCCTGGGCATGAAACACTGGCCCAGCTTTCCTTCACTGGAAGGATATACCATATTTCACCTTCCTCATCCAAGAAGGGTAGCATTCTAATCATTTACTAGAGCTTAGGTGAACCTGGAGATAATGCGTCACCCAGGACTGAAAATGGGGAAGTGGTAAAAAAAAAAAAAACAAAAGCTTCGAATCAAATATATCCTGAATTGAAAGAGAAAATATGATACATACAACACTGTGGAATAATATACAGCCATAAACAAGAATTAAATCACGTCCTCTGCAGCAACATGGATGTACCTGGAGGCCATTATCATAAGCAAATTAGTGCAGGGACAGAAAACCATATACTGCATGTTCTCACTTATAAGTAGGAGCTAAACATTTTGTACACATGGACATAAAGATGGGAACAATAGACACTGCAGACTACCAAGGTATGAGAGAGGGAGGGGGTCAAGGGCTGAAAAACCACCTTTTGTGTACTATGCTCATTACCTGGGTGATGGGATCATTTGTACCACAAACCTCAGCCTTATGTGATATACCCATGTAACAAACCTGTACATGTACCCCTGAATCTAAAATTTAAGATGATACAAAACAAACACAAAAAAAGCAAAACAAGCCAGACAGAACATTGGAGTAAATATAACTAATCCTCCAATGCAAACACGTACATATATCCAAAAGAAACAATAGTAAACAGGAAACCATGATCTTCCCAAGTGGACAAAGCAATGAAACAGTAACTGGCTCTAATGAAACAGCAATATGTGAGCTCCCTAACCAAGAAGTCAAAATAGTAGTTTTAAGAAAACTCAGTGATCTCCAAGATAACACAGAAAAGCAATTCAAAAATGTATCATAGAAATTTAAGGAACAGATTGAAATAATTAAAAACCAAACATTAACCTTGGAACTGAGATATATATTTGCTCAACTGAAAAGTTTATTAGAAGCTCTCAACAGTAGAATGGGTCAAGCAGAGGAAAGAGTAATTGAGCTCAAAGATAGGCTATTTGAAAAGACACAGAGAAGAAAAAAGCAAAAAGCATGAAGAGCAATGAAGATCACCTGTAAGATACAGAAAATTACCTCAAAACAACAAATCTAGAAATTATTTTATTGATGTTCAAGAGGGAGTTGAGGAAGAGCAAGGGGTAGAAAGCTTATTCAAAGAAATAATAATAAAACTTTCCAAATCTTGAGAAGGATATAAATATCCAGGTATAGGAAGGTCAGAGAACACCAAACGGATAGGACCCACATAAGACTACTCCAAGGCATATAATAATCAATCAAAGGTCATGAATAAAGAGAGAATCCTAAAAGCAGTAAGAGAAAAGAAGCAAGCAACATATAAAGGAGCTCCAACTTGTTTGGCAATAGACTTCTCCACGGAAACCATATAGACCAGGAGGGAGTAAAACAATGTTTTCAAAGTGATCAAAACAAAACAACCATCCAAGAATACTGTATTCAGCAAAGTTATCTTTCAAATATAAAAGAGAGATAAAATGTTTCCCAGACAAACATAAGCTAAGAGAACTGATCACAACCAGACCCATCTTGAAATGCTCAACAGAGTTCTTCAATCTGAATGAACAACATTTACATGCAAAAAAAAAAAAAAAAAAAAGGAAGGTATAAAACCCACATCCAAATTAAGTACATGGACAAACCCAGAATACTCTAATACTATAATGTAGTGTGGTGCTGTCTAATTGAAAGGTGAAGCCAGCTGGACTTCCTGGGTCAAGTGGGGACTTGGAGAATTTTTCAGTCTTACAAGAGGATTGTAAAATGGACCAATCAGCATTCTGTAAAATGGACCAACCAGCGCTCTGTAAAACGGACCAATCAGTGCTCTGTAAAATGGACCAATCAGCAGGAGATGGGAGTGACAAGGGACTAAAAGCTGGTCACCTCCAGCCAGCAGCGGCAACTCGCTTGGGTCCCCTTCCAGACTGTGGAAGATTTGTTCTTTTGCTCTTCACAACAAATCTTGCTGCTGCTCACTCTTTGGGTCTGCACCACCTTTAAGAGCCATAACACTCACTGCAAAGATCCGTGGCTTCATTCTTGAAGTCAGCGAGACCACGAACCCACCGGAAGGAACCAACTCTGGACACATCTTGGCGACCATAAAGGGACTATCGCCAAGCAGTGAGTACCATTGGACCCCTTTTGCTTGCTATTCTGTCCTATTTTTCCTTAGAATTCAGGGGCTAAATACTGGGCACCTGTTGGCCAGTTAAAAGCAACCAGTAAGGCCTCTAGACTAAAGACACGGGTGTCAGACTTTCTGGGAAAGGGCTAACAACCCCCGACTCTTCGGAGTTGAGTGTTGGTTTGCCTGGAACCAGCTTCCGCTTTTCCTGGACTTCCGGGCTGGGCTGAGGATCAACAGAGAGGAAAGCCATTCGGCTCTGGGGTCCCGACAAAAAGTTGGTTGACCCTACAGCTATGAGTGAACTCTCAAAGTCATGCCACCCAAGCAAGACTCACCCATCTATCCTATCTATCCTGACCCTTGCCTACTGGATCCTAACACCTGTCAGACAAACTTCCTCCCACCTCTCTTCTCCGAGGCTAGCCCCTCTTCTAAAAACCACTCCCTGTTTCTGGTGCTTTTCTAGTTTCTCCTATAAGAATGATTTCTAGTATAAATTTTGGGACTCTGTTCCTTTCTTTAGGCAGTCAGGTTCACCAATCAGAAAGACATAATTTTTGCTCAAAGCCTCGTCATGGGGGGGACTATCTGGAATTTTAGGATCCCTCCTCAGACTAGCAGGCCTAACAAAGGCTATTCCTGAAGCTAGGATATGGGGAGTCTCAGAAATGATATCCTTCCTATCCATATGATGAGAAGTGAGGACAAAAGGCATCACTCTTCCAACTCTGAAAATCCTTTCCTCCCTCAGGGTATGGCCCTCCACTCCATTTTTGGGGCATATCATCTTTATAGGACAAGGGTAAAGTCCCAGTATGAACAGGAGAGTGCTTAGGACTCTAACAGGTTTTCGAGAATGTGTCAGTAAGGGCCACTAAATCTGATTTTTCTTGGTCCTCTTTGTGGTCTAAGAGGAAAGGCACGGGTGCAGGTTTTCGAGAATGTGTCAGTAAGGGCCACTAAATCTGACGTTCCTCAGTCCTCTTTTTGGTCTAGGAGGAAAACGAGTGTTTCTACTGCTGCTTTGGTGAGTGCAACTATTCCAGTCAGCAGGGTCCAGGGACCATTGCGGGTTCTTGGGCAAGAGGGGGATCTGCTGTTGCGTTGGTGAGCACAACTATTCCGATCAACAGGGTCCAGGGACCATTGTGGGTTCTTGGGCCGGGCGGGGGGGGGAGGGGGGGGGGGGGGGGGGGGGAGGGGCGGGGAAACAAACTGAAACCGTGGGCGGTTTTTTCTTTCACACGAAAAACACTCAGGCATCAACAGGCTCACGCTTGAAATACATCCTAAGCCATTGGGACCAATTTGACCCGCAAACCCTGAAAAAGAAGTGGCTTATTTTCTGGACTATGGCCTGGCCCTAATATTCTCTCTCGGATGGGGAAAAATGGCCACCTGAGGGAAGTATAAATTATAATACTATCCTGCAGCTTGACCTTTTCTGTAAGAGGGAAGGCAAATGGTGTGAAATACCTTATGTCCAAGCTTTCTTTTCAATGAAGGAGAATCCACAACTATGCAAAGCTTGCAATTTACATCCCACAGGAGGATTTCTCAGCTTATCTCCATATCCTAGACTTCCTACAGCTCCCCTTCCTATTAATGATAAGCATCTTCTAATCTCCCCCACCCAGAAGGAAACAAACAAAGAAATCTCCAAAGGACCACAAAACCCCCCGGGCTATTGGTTATGTCCCTCCAAGCTGTAGAGGGAAGGGAATTTGGCCCAACCCGGGTACATGTTTGCTTCTCCCTCTCTGATTCCAAGCAGATCAAGGTAAATGTGGGAAAGTTTTCAGATGATCCTGATAGGTATATAGATGTCCTACAGGGTCCAGGGCAAACCTTCAACCTCACTTGGAGAGATGCCATGCTATTGTTAAATCAAATCCTGGCCTTTAATGAAATGAATGCAGCTTTAGCTGCAGCCTGAGAGTTTGGAGATATCTGGAAAGGGACAAATTCCCTACTGGTCAGCAAGCCGTCCCTAGTATGGATCCCCACTGGGACTTTGACTCAGACCATGGGGACTGGAGTCACAAACATCTGCTGACCTGTGTTCTAGAAGGACTAAGGAGAACTAGGAAAAAGTTCATGAATTATTCAATGATGTCCACCATAACGCAGGGAAAGGAAGAAAATCCTTCCGCCTTCCTCTAGCTGCTACAGAAGGCCTTAATATACTCTCCTGTCACCCGAATCCCTTGAAGGTCAATTGATCCTAAAAGATAAGTTTATTACCCAATCAGCTGCAGATATCAGGAGAAAGCTCCAAAAGCAAGCCCTGGGCCCTGAACAAAATCTGGAGGCATTATTAAACCTGGCAACCTCAGTGTTCTATAACAGGGACCAAGAGGAATAGGTTGAAAAGGAAAAGAGATCAGAGAAAGGCTGCAGCCTTAGTCATGACCCTCAGACAAACAAATCTTAGTGGTTCAGAAAGGACAGAAAATGGAGCAGGCCAATCACCCAGTAGGGCTTGTTATCAGTGTGGTTTGCAAGGACACTTTAAAAAAGATTGTCCAATGAGAAACAAGCCACCCCCTTGTCCATGCCCACTATGCCAAGGCAATCACTGGAAGTCATACTGCCCCAGAGGGAAAAGGTTCTCTGGGCCAGAAGCCCCAAGCCAGATGATCCAACAACAGGACTGAGAGTGTCCGGGGCAAGCGTCAGCTCATGTCATCACCCTCACTGAGCACCGGGTACGTACAACCATTGAGGGCCAGGAAATTGGCTTCCTCCTGGACACTGGTGTGGCCTTCTCAGTGTTAATCTCCTGTCCTGGACAGCTATCCTCAAGGTCCGTTATCATCCAAGGAATCCTGAGACAGCCTGTAACCAGGTATTTCTCCAACTTCCTCAGTTGTAATTGGGAGACATTGTTTTTTTCACGTGCCTTTCTTGTTATGCCTGAAAGTTCCACACCCTTATTAGGGAGAGACATATTAGCACAAAGGTGCCAAAAACACAAAATGGGGAAAGGCCTGTCTCTTCAATTTAAGATGTGGGGAAAACTGGATATCCACTTGCACAGGAATGAAATTAGACCCCTATCTTTTACCATACACAAAAATCAAATCAAAATAAAGACAAAATAAATCCAAGAACTGAAACATGAAACTACTAGAAGAAAACACTGAGGAAATGCTCCAGGACATCTGTCCAGGCAAAGATTTTTGTCTAAGACTTCAAAACCACAAGCAACAAAAGCAAAAATAGACAAATGGGGTTATATAAAACTAAAAAGCTTCTGCACAGCAAAGGACACAATCAGGAAAGCAAAGAGACAATCCACAGAATGGAAGAAAATATTTTCAAACTACCTATCTGACAAAGGATTAATAACCAGAATATCTAAGGAGCTCAGACAGCTTGACAGAAAAACAACAACAAAGCAACAAATAATGCTATTAAAAAATGAGTAAAATATATGAATAGACATTTCTCAAAAAAAGACATTCAAATGGCCAACACCACTAATCATCAGATAGACGCAAACCAAAACTACAATATCATTTTACTCCAGTTAAAATGGCTTTTTATCAAAAAGACAGGCAATAACACATGCTGGCAAGGATTTGGAAAGCAGGAAACGTTTGTACATTGTTGGTGGAAATGTAAATTAGTAGAGCCACTATGGAGAGCAGTATGGAATTTCCTCATAAAACTAGAAATAGAATTACCATATGATCCAGCAATTGAACTGCTGGATATACATCCAAAAGAAAGGAAAGCAATATATTGAAAAGACATCTGCACTCCCACATTTACTGCAGCACTATTCATAATGGCCAAAATATGGATTCAACCTAAGGACCAGTGAACATTCAAATGGATAAAGAAAATGCAGTATCTATATACAATGGAACATTATTCAGCGATTAAAAAATGAAATCCTATCATTTGCAGGAACATGGATGGAACAAAAAGTCATGTTAAATGAAATAAGGCAAGCACAGAAGGAAGAATGTCGCACGTTCTGTTCTCCCTCATAATGTGGAGACTAAAAAAGTGAATCTCATGAGGATAGGTAGTAGATTGGTTGTTACCAGGGGCCAGGAAGGGTAGTGGGGAGGAGGGAAAGATAAGAAGTTGATTAATGGGCACATATGAAGTTTGATAAAAGAAATAAGACCTAGTGTTAGATAGATTTAAAAAAAAAAGAAATCTCAAAAAATAAAAAGATACATTAAGATGAATAAAAGTGCAAATACAACATATCAAATTCATGGAATGCACCTAAATCAGTGCTCCTAAAGTTGACATTAGAAAAGTCTCAAATCAGTAACAAGCTCCCAACTCAAGAACTAGATAAAGAGCAAAATGAACCCCAAACAAGCGGAAGGAATGAAATAATAAAAAGCAGATAACAGTGAAATTTAAAACAGAAAAAATAGAAAAAGTCAATGAAACAAAAAGCTCGTTCTTTGAAAAGCTAAATGAAATGGAAATATCTTAAGCAAGACTGAAAAAAAGATGGAAATTACCAATATCAGGAATGAAACAGACATATTAATACAGACTCTCAAGACAAGAAAATAACAGTAAGAGAATACTACAAGCAACTCTATATATAAAAATTAGACAACTTAGATGAGATGGACAAATTTCCAAAAAGCATAAAATACCACATTAACCATATACAAAATAAATAGCCCTGTAACTTTTAAGAAAATTCAATTTATACTAAAAAAAAAAACTCTAGAAAAATAAAGCTCTAGGACAGATGGTTCCACTAGTAAATTCTCTGAAATGTTCAAAGAAAAATTAATATATATTTTACATAAACTCTTTCAGAGAGTAACAGAGGAGGGAATATCATAACTCATTTTATGAAGCCAGTATTAACTTGATATCAAAATCAGATGAAGATAGTATAAAAAAGAAAAATATAGACCAGTATCTCTTATGAATATAGATATAAAAAATCCTTACCAAAATATTAGCAAATCAAAGTTAGGAATAAGTAAAAAGAACTATATACTAGGACCAAGTGGGTTTACTCCAAGAATTCAAGACTGGTGCAATATTTGAAAATAAATCGACATATCCATCATATTAACAATCTAAGAAGAAAAAGTAGATCATGCAATCATATCAATTAACACAGAAAATTTTTTGGACAAAATTAAACACTGATCCATGATAAAAACTCTCAAAAAAGGTAGAAATTGGGGGATGGACTTCTTTAATTTGAAAAAGAGCTTTTATAAAAAATGTACAACTAACATAATAGTGAAACACTGAGTTCTTTCTCCCCAAGATCAGGAAAAAAGCAAGGATATCCATTTTCACCATAGCTATTCAAAATAGCACTGGAAGTTTTAGCTAGGGCAACAGGCAGAAAAAGAATAAAAGGCATATAAATCACAAAGAAAGAAGTAAAACTACCCCCATTTGCAGATGATGTGATTGTCTATACAGAAAATCCCAAAGAATAAAACAAAACCCACAAACAAACAAAAAGCAAAAAATAGAAAAAGCCTTCCTAGAATTAATAGTACTAGTAATTAAGCAAGGTTGTAGAATGTAAAATCAACATCCAAGAATTAATTGTATTTCTATATATATTAGCAATGAATATGAGGTGGACACCTAAATTAATAATGAAATACCATTTACAATAACTGAAAACACAATAAATACTTAGGTGTAAATCTAATAAAACATTCAGACTTTATATACTGAAAACTGCAATAAAAGAAATCAAAGGCAATCTAAAGGAAGAGATATAATGTGTTCATGGAGGCTCAACATGGAAAAATGTCAATTCTACCCAAATTTACATCCAGATTTAATGTAATTCCTATAAAAATCCAAGCAATTTTTTGTAGATATAGACAAACTTATTCTAAAATCTACATGGAAAACAAAAGGGACCAAAATAGCTAAAAATTTTGAAAATGACAACTGAAGTGGGAAGAATCTGTCTATGCAATTTCAAGACTTATTGTTTAGCTATAGTAATAAAGATTATGTGGTACTGACAGAGGGACAGACATATAGAACAGAACAGAGAAACCAGAAATAGAACTAAACATATAGACCAGATTAATTTTCAAAAAAGGTGCAAAAACTACTCAACAGAGGAAAGGTAACTTGTTTTTTTTTCTTTTAAGTAGCACTGGAGCAAGTGGTCATTCATATGCAAAAACTAACCAAACAAACAAACAAAAAAACACCTCAACCTAAACTCACATCTTAAAAAAAATTGACTCAAATGGATTTAAAGGTAAAATGTAAAACTATAAAAGTTTTAGAAAAAAACACAGGAGAAAGTCTTTGGACCTTTGCCTAGGTGAAGGGTGCTTAGACTTTACATCAAAAAAAACACAACTGCTAAAAGAAAAAGATGATAAATTGGACTTCATGGAAATTAAGCAGTTTTGCTCTGTGAATGACACTGTGAAGAGGAAAAAAGACAATATATGACAGGGAGAAAACAATTGCAATCAACATATCTGATGAAGGACAGGTTTTCTAGAACACATAAAAACTCTCAAAAATCAGTGATAAAAAAACCTAAAAAACACAGTCAGACAACAGGCAAAAGACCTGAACAGATGCTCAAAATTATTAGTCATTAGGGAAATGCAAATTAAAACTATTTACAAAACTATCAAAATGGCTAAAATAAAAATAGTGACAACTCCAAATACTGGCAAGGTGTGGAGACACACTCATATATTCTTGGTGTAATTATAAAATGATACAGTTGCTCTGGATAATAATTTGACAGTTTATTTAAACAGAAAACCTGCAACTGCCATAGAACCTAGATACCGCATCCTTTGTTGTAATGCTCATCATAATTACAAACTGTAAACAACCTAGATGTCCTTCAACAGAAAATGGTTGAACAAACTGTAGTGCATATATAGTATAGAATAGTACTCAACAATAAAATTTAATGCATTATTGATCCATGTAACAATTTAGTTTAATCTCCAGGGAATTATGCTTAATGGAAAAAACCAATCCCAAAAGGCTACATATTGTATGGTTCTAATTATACTCATTCTTGAAATGGCAAAATATCAAAATAGAAAATAAATTAGTGGTTGCCAGAGTTTAGGAAAGGGGCTGGGTCACAGAGAGGTGGTGTGGCAATAAAAGGCAATGACAATAAAAAAGCAATAGTACAGTCACTATAGAGAGCAGTATAAAATTTCCTCATAAAACTAGAAATAGAATTACCATATGATCCAGCAATTGCACTACTGGGTATATATCTAAAAGAAAGGAAATCAATATATCAAAAACACATCTGCACTCCCACATTTAGTACAGCACTATTCACAAGAGGCAAAATATGGAGTCAACCTAAGTACCCATGAACAAATCAAAGAATGAACAAATTGTTGTGTCATGATGGTATCAATGTCAACATCTGATAGCAATTTTGTACTATAATTTTGTAAGATGTTACCACTGGAAAAAACTGGTAAAGGGTACATAGGACTTCTCTGCTTCATTTCTTATAACTGCATGGCAACCTACAATTATATTACAATCTTAAAAGTTTAATAAAATTTTCTGAAAATTTAGTGAATTTTTCAGATATAAATATAAAAATTTCATATGTATCAGCTGAAGCTGTTTTTGAGATAAACATGAAGGTATACATGTTTATCAAGTTTGAATATGAGAAACTAAGCAGTGTTCTACGGGAAAATTTTAAGTGGAAGATGTTCTGGGAACTTGTATTACAACTTTATTTAACCAATATATATATGTCTTCAACTAGTCTTTTTTTTTTTGTTTCTTATTTTCTCCCTTTGTCGTCTTACTTTAAGTATTTTCCTCATTAATTTCTTCCCTCTATTTCTAGAAGTTGTATACTCTGTCCATCCTTTTAGTGATTACCCTATAAGTTTAATATGCACACTTAATTTTAAAAAACTATAGTTAATCAATATTTAATATCTTCGTAGAAAACAGGACTTTTAGAATTTTTTTTTTTTTTTTTAGAGAGGGTCTCACGCTATCCCCCAGGTGAGTGCAGTGGCACAATCATGGCTCACTGCAGCCGTGACCTCCTAGGCTCAGGTGGTTCTTTCACTTCAGTTTCCTGAGTAGCTACAGGCACGTGCCACCATGCTGGTCTAACTTTTGTATCTTTTTGTAGAGAGAAAGTTTTGCCATATTGCCCAGGCTTGTCTCGAACTTCTGGACTCAAGTGATCAGCCCAACTTAGCCTCCCAAAGTGCTGGGATTACAGGGGTGAGCCACTGTGCCTGGCCCGTTAGAATACTTAACTATAATCACAATATCTCAAATTACATGCTGTTGTTTTCAAGAATTGTAGCATATTTTCTTCTTCCCATAATTGAGATATTATTTTTATTGTTTTATATAGTTACCATTGTCTAAATGTTTTTGTTTACCACAAATTCATATGCTGATACCTAATCCCCAGTGCAACAGTATAAAGTGTTGAGCCCTTTGGGAGGTGATTAACTCTGTCCTCATGAATGGTATTAGTGCCTTTATAAAAGAGACCTTCAGGAGCTAGTTTACTCCTTTTACCACATGAAGATGCAGCAAGAAAGGGCCATCTTTGAAGCAGAAAGCAAGCATTCACCAGATGCTGAATCTATGGGCACCTTGACTGTGAACTTCCCAGCCTCCAGAACTGTAAGCAATAAATTTCTGTTGTTTATAAATTACCAGTCTAAGGTATTTTGTTATAGCAGCAGAATGGACCAGGACAATAGTCAATTATCTTAAAAAGATTTGTTCAGATGTTTACCATTATCTTTGCTCTCTTTTTCCTCTTGTATTCTCAACTTTCCATCTGAGATAATTTTTCTTCTGCCAGAGTATATCTTTAAAATTCCTTATGTGAGGTTCTTTTAGTGATAAAATGTTCCCATGTTTGTTTGTAGGAAAATGACATTTCATCCTCTCCCATTCTTTAATGGTAACTTTGCTGAGTGTAAAATTCTTGATTAAATGTTATTTTCTTTCAGCACATTGAAAGTATTATTCCAGTATCTTCTGTTTCAAGTATTATTACTGAGAGTTTACTAATCAGTCAAATTGTTGTTTAACTAGGTACTCTGTGATCTCTCTCTCCAATATTTTAAGATTTATCTTCATAAAACTGTAAAATTTACATTTGTCAAATACTGTAAATAAAATAAAAGGCATATAACAAATTATAACACTACAAGTTTAAAATCTTAAAATCAATAAGCATGTCAATTTAAATATTCATAAAGAATATGAATATTCAACTTACAAAAGAAAAAAGCAGAAATAGCCAAAAACATTTAAAAGGTTAGTCTTGTTATTAAGCAAAGAATACATATAAATAACAATATACAATCTATTTCTTATAAACTAGGAAAAATATCAAAATTATAACATCAAGATACAAGGAATCATCTTTTTTTTCAAAGTTTATTGAAGTATACTTAACATAATCATATAATTCATTTTCTGGTAGTTTGTAAGACTTTTTCTCTCTATTTTATACTGTTACTACTGTATCATGTGACTAGGTATACATTTCTTTTTATTTATCTTCCTAGGGATTTGTTTGGATTCATGAATCTGAAGATTGATGTCTTTGGAGAATTGTGAGATTCTTTTTTTTGGTCATTCTATCTTCAAACATTTTCTTTTCCTCATTCTGTATTAATTCCTTCTAAACTACAATTTGAGTATATTTTATATTTTCTCACTCTATACTCCATGCTTTTTTTTTTTATTATTATACTTTAAGTTCTAGGATACATGTGCACAACGTGCAGGTTTGTTACATAAGTATACATGTGCCATGTTGGTGTGCTGCACCCATCAACTCGTCAGCACTCATCAACTTGTCATTTACATCAGGTATAATTCCCAAAGCCATCCCTTCCCTCTTCCCCCTGCCCACAATAGGCCCTGATGTGTGATGTTCCCCTTCCCGTGCCCAAGTGATCTCATTGTTCAATTCCTACCTATGAGTGAGAATATGCGGTGTTTCATTTTCTATTTATGTGATAGTTTGCTGAGAATGATGGTTTCCAGCTGCATCCAGGTCCCTACAAAGGACACAAACTCATCCTTTTTTATGGCTGCATAGTATTCCATGATGTATATGTGCCACATTTTCTTAATCCAGTCTGTCACTGATAGACATTTGGGTTGATTCCAAGTCTTTGCTATTGTGAATAGTCGCGCACTAAACATACGTGTGCATGTGTCTTTATAGCAGCATGATTTATAATCTTTGTGTATATACCCAGTAACGGGATGGCTGGGTCAAATGGTATTTCTGGTTCTAGATCCTTGAGGAATCGCTATACTGTTTTCTACAATGGTTGAACTAGTTTACAATCCCACCAACAGTGTAAAAGTGTTCCTATTTCTCCACATCCTCTCCAGCACCTGTTGTTTCCTCACTTTTTAATGATTGCCATTCTAACTGGTGTGAGATGGTATCTCATTGTGGTTTTGATTTGCATTTCTCTGATGGCCAATGATGATGAGCATTTTTTCATGTGTCTGTTGGCTGCATAAATGTCTTCTTTTGAGAAGTGTCTGTTCATATTCTTTGAGCACTTTTTGATGGGGTTGTTTGCTTTTTTCTTGTAAATTTGTTTGAGTTCTCTGTAGGTTCTGGATATTAGCCCTTTGTCAGACGAGTAGATTGCAAAAATTTTCTCCCATTCTGTAGGTTGCCTGATCACTCTCATGGTAGTTTTTTTGCTGTGCAGAAGCTCTTTATTTTAATTAGGTCCCATTTGTCAATTTTGGCTTTTGTTGCTGTTGCTTTTGGTGTTTTAGACATGAAGTCCTTGCCCATGCCTATGTCCTGAATGGTATTACCTAGGTTTTCTACTAGGGTTTTTATGGTTTTAGGTCTAACATTTAAGATTCTAATCCATCTTGAATTAATTTTCATATAAGGAATAAGGAAGGGATCCAGTTTCAGCTTTCTACTTATGGCTAGCCAATTTTCCCAGCACCATTTATTAAATAGGGAATCCTTTCCCCATTGCTTGTTTTTGTCAGGTTTATCAAAGATCAGATGGCTGTAGATATGTGGTATTGTTTCGGAGGGTTCTGTTCTGTTCCATTGGTCTATACCTCTGTTTTGGTGCCAGTACCATGCTGTTTTGGTTACTGTAGCCTTGTAGTATAGTTTGAAGTCAGGTAGCATGATGCCTCCAGCTTTGTTTTTTTCACTTAGGATTGTCTTGGCAATGTGAGCTCTTTTTTCCTTCCATATGAACCTTAAAGCGGTTTTTTTCCAATTCTGTGAAGAAACTCACTGGTAGCTTGATGGGGATGGCATTGAATCTATAAATTACATTGGGCAGTATGGCCATTTTCACAATATTGATTCTTTCTATCCATGAGCATGGTATGTTCTTCCATTTGTCTGTGTCCTCTTTTATTTCACTGAGCAGTGGTTTGTAGTTCTCCTTGAAGAGGTCCCTTACATCCCTTGTAAGTTGGATTCCTAGGTATTTTATTCTCTTTGAAGCTATTGTGAATGGGAGATCATTCATGATATGGCTCTCTGTTTGTCTGTTACTGGTGTATAAGAATGCTTGTGATTTTTGCACATTAATTTTGTATCCTGAGACTTTGCTGAAGTTGCTTATCAGCTTAAGGAGATTTTGGGCTGAGATTATGGGGTTTTCTAAATATACAATCATGTCATCTGCAAACAGGGACAATTTGACTTCTTTTCCTACCTGAATACCTTGATTTCTTTCTCTTGCCTGATTGCTAGCCAGAACTTCCAACACTATGTTGAATAGGAGTGGGGAGAGAGGGCATCCCTGTCTTGTGCCAGTTTTCAAAGGGAATGCTTCCAATTTTTGCCCATTCAGTATGATATTGGCTGTGGGTTTGTCATAAATAGCTCTTATTATTTTGAGATACATTCCATCAATACCAAATTTATTGAGAGTTTTTAGCATGATGGGCTGTTGAATTTTGTCAAAGGCCTTTTTGGCATCTATTGAGATAATCATGTGGTTTCTGTCTTTGGTTCTGTTTGTATGCTGGATTACGTTTACTGATTTGCATATGTTGTACCAGCCTTGCATCCCAGGGATGAAGCCCACTTGATCATGGTGGATAAGCTTTGTGATGTACTTCTGGATTCGGTTTGCCACTATTTTATTGAGGATTTTTGCATCGATGTTCATCAGGGATATTGGTGTAAAATTCTTTTTTTGTGTGTGTGTCTCTGTCAGGCTTTGGTATCAGGATGATGTTGGCCTCATAAAATGAGTTAGGGAGGATTCCCTCTTTCTCTGTTGATTGGAATAGTTTCAGAAGGAATGGTACCAGCTCCTCCTTGTACCTCTGGTAGAATTCGGCTGTGAATCCTTCTGGTCCTGGACTTTTTTTGGTTGGTAGGCTATTAACTATTGCCTCAGTTTCAGAGCCTGCTATTGGTCTATTCAGGGATTCAACTTCTTCCTGGTTTATTCTTGGGAGAGTGTAAGTGTCCAGGAAATTATCCATTGCTTCTAGGTTTTCTAGTTTATTTGCGTAGAGGTGTTTATAGTATTCTCTGATGGTATTCTGTGGGGTCAGTGATGATATCCCCTGTATCATTTTTATTGTGTCTATTTGATTCTTCTCTCTTTTCTCCTTTATTTGTCTTGCTAGTGGTCTATCAATTTTGTTGATTTTTTCAAAAAACCAGCTCCTGGATTCATTGATTTTTTGGAGGTTTTTTTGTGTCTCTATCTCCTTCAGTTCTACTCTGATCTTAGTTATTTCGTGCCTTCTGCTAGCTTTCGAATGTGTTTGCTCTTGCTTCTCTAGTTCCTTTAATTGTGATGTTAGGGTGTCAATTTTGGATCTTTCCTGCTTTCTCTTGTGGGCATTTAGTGCTATAAATTTCCCTCTATACACTGCTTTAAATGTGTACCAGAGATTCTGGTATGTTGTATCTTTGTTCTCATTGGTTTCAAAGAACATCTTTATTTCTGCCTTCATTTCGTTATGTACTCAGTCGTCATTCAGGAGCAGATTGTTCAGTTTCTATGTAGTTGAGCAGTTTTGATTGAGTTTCTTAGTCCTGAGTTCTAGTTTGATTGCACTGTGGTCTGAAAGACAATTTGTTAAAATTTCTGTCCTTGTACATTTGCTGAGGAGTGCTTTACTTCCAACTATGTGGTCAATTTTGGAATAAATGCGATGTGGTGCTGAGAAGAATGTATATTCTGTTGATTTGGGGTGGAGAGTTCTGTAGATGTCTATCAGGTCTGCTTGGTGCAGAGTGGAGTTCAATTCCTGGATATCCTTGTTAACTTTCGGTCTCATTGATCTGTCCAATGTTGACAGTGGGGTGTTGAATTCTCCAGTTAGTATTGTATGGGAGTCTAAGTCTCTTTGTAAGTCTCTAAGGACTTGCTTGATGAATCTGGGTGCTCCTATATTGGCTGCATATATATTTAGGATAGTTAGCTCTTCCTGTTGAATTGATCCCTTTACCATTATGTAATGGCCTTCTTTGTCTCTTTTGATCTTTGATGGTTTAAAGTCTGTTTTACCAGAGACTAGGATCGCAACCCATGCTTCTTTTTTGTTTTCCATTTGTTTGTTAGATCTTCCTCCATCCCTTTATTTTGAGCCTATGTGTGTCCCTGCATGTGAGATGGGTCTCCTGAATACAGCAGACTGATGGGTCTTGACTCTTTATCCAATTTGCCAGTCTGTATCTTTTAATTGGACCATTTAGTCCATTTACATTTAAGGTTAATATTGTTACATGTGAACTTGATCCTGTCATTGTGATATTAGCTGGTTATTTTGCTCGTTAGTTGATGCAGTTCCTTCCTAGCATCGATAGTCTTTACATTTTGGTACGTTTTTTTCAATGACTGGTACCGGTTGTTCCTTTCCATGTTTAGTGCTTCCTTCAGGGTCTCTTGTAGGGCAGGCCTGGTGGTGGCAAAATCTCTAAGTATTTGCTTGTCTGTAAAGGATTTTATTTCTCCTTCACTTATGAAACTTAGTTTGGCTGGACATGAAATTCTGAGTTGAAAATTCTTTTCTTTCAGAATGTTGAATATTGGCCCCCACTCTCTTCTGGCTTGGAGAGTTTCTGCCGAGAGATCTGCTGTTAATCTGATGGGCTTCCCTTTGTGGGTAATCAGACCTTTCCCTCCGGCTGCCCTTAACATTTTTTCCTCCATTTCAACTTTGGTGAATCTGACAATTATGTGTGTTGGAGTTGCTCTTCTCGAGGAGTATCTTTGTGGCGTTCTATGTATTTCTCGAATTTGAATGTTGGCCTGCCTTACTAGGTTGGGGAAGTTCTCCTGGATGATATCCTGCAGAGTGTTTTCCAAGTTGGTTCCATTTTCTCCCTCACTTTCAGGCACACCAATCAGACGTAGATTTGGTCTTTTTACATAATCCCATATTTCTTGGAGGCTTTGTTCATTTCTTTTTACTCTTTTTTCTCTACACTTCTCTTCTTGCTTCATTTCATTCATTTGATCTTCAATCATTGATACTCTTTCTTCCAGCTGAACGAGTCAGTTACTGAAGCTTGTGCATTTGTCACGTAATTCTCGTGTCATGGTTTTTATCTCTATCAGTTCATTTATGGCCTTCTCTGCATTGATTATTCTAGTTATCCATTCTTCCATTCTTTTTTCGAGATTTTTAGTTTCTTTGTGCTGGGTACGTACTTCTTCCTTTAGCTCTTAGAAGTTTGATTGACTGAAGCCTTCTTCTCTCAATTCGTCAAAGTCATTCTCCGTCCAAGTCATTCTCCGTCCAGCTTTGATCCGTTGCTGGTGATGAGCTGCATTCCTTTGGAGGGGGAGATGCGCTCTGCTTTTTGAATATCCAGCTTTTCTGCCCTGCTTTTCCCCCATCTTTGTGGTTTTATCTGTCTTTGATCTTTGATGATGGTGATGTACTGATGGGGTTTTGGTGTGCGTGTTCTTCCTGTTAGTTTTCCTTCTAACAGTCAGGACCCTCAGCTGCAGGTCTGTTGGAGTTTGCTTGAGGTCAGACCCTGTTTGCCTGGGTATCAGCAGCAAAGGCTGCAGAAGATAGAATATTGCTGAACAGTGAGTGTTGCTGTCTGATTCTTGCTCTGGAAAATTCGTTTCAGATGTGTGCCCAGCTGTGTGAGGTGTGAGGTCACGGTCTGCACCTAGTGGGATATGTCTCCCAGTTAGGTTACTCAAGGGTCAGGGACCCACTAGAGCATGCAGTCTGTCTTTTTTCAGATCTCAACCTCAGTGCTGGGAGACCCACTGCTGTCTTCAATGATGTCAGACAGGGTCATTTACATCTGCAGAGGTTTCTGCTGCTTTTTGTTTAGCTATGCCCTGTCCCCAGAGGTGGAGACTACAGAGGCAGGCAGGCCTCCTTGAGCTGAGGTGGGATCCACCCAGTTCGAGCTTCCTGGCCGCTTTGTTTACCTACTTAAGCCTCAGCAATGGCGGGCGCTTGTCCCCCAGCCTCACTGCCACCTTGGAGTTAGATCTCAGACTGTTGTGCTAGCAATCAGGGAGGCTCCATGGGCGTGGGACCCTCCGGGCCAGGTGTGGCATGTGCCATTTGCTAAGACCCTTGGTAAAGCGCAGTATTAGGGTGGGAGTTACCCGATTTTCCAGGTGTTGTGTGTCTCAGTTTCCCTTGGCTAGGAAAAGGGATTACCTTCCCCCTTATGCTTCTCAGGTGAGGCGATGCCTCGCCCTGCTTCCACTCTAGCTGGTCGGGCTGCACCAGCTGAGCAGCACTGATTGTCTGGCACTTCCCAGTGAGACGAACTCGGTACCTCAGTTGAAAATGCAGAAATCACCCGTCTTCTGTGTTGCCCGCGCTGGGAGCTGGAGGCTGGAGCTGTTCCTATTCGGCCATCTTGCTCAGGACCCACTCCATGCTTTTTAACTTCTCTTTTTTTTTTCTGTTTCTTTGTCAATCTGAGCTGAATTCTGGATGGTTTCTTCCAATAGTTTCATCAAGTTTCCTAATTCTCTCTTGAATTGTTTATAATCTGTAGTTGAATCTATCCATTAAGTTTTAAAATTTTCATTATTATATTTTGCAGATGTAAATAAAAGTTTAGTTCTTTTTCAGATTTATTTGTTCCTCAATGTAATTTTTAAGCTTATTGTTTAGCTCTTTAAATATATTATATTTATTTTTAATATTATTTGATAATATCGAGATTTTAAGTCTTTCAGAGTCCAGCTATAATCTGTTGCCTTAATTCCTGTGTGTTTTGCCACCTTCCCCTACCTCCCTGACCCCATGACATGCTAATTTCCTTAGAACTTTATCTCTGAGAAATATTTGAGGACGCGGTTAAGTAGAATTCTTCCAGAAAGGATTTACTTCTGTCCACTGCTTCAACACCCAGAGTCACTTTAAATTGAATTCTCCTTTGCTTGATGTTTGTTAGCCTCCACATTTAGGCAAATCTAAGTCATCATGTGGTTATGACATGGAGGGGATAACAACTGAATTCAAACTTCCCTCCAGAGCTAAAGACAGCTAAAGAGTTAACTCTGGGTCAAAATTGTTTACTCAAAAAATGCACTGAACTGATTCTGTAATCTAAATGCTATGATCTATGTATTGAACTAAACCTATCCCACAGTTGTTAGGCTCTTTGTCAAGATCTGAAGATAACCTGAGGAACCTGAACCGTGTTATTCACATTGTTTATTTTATGAGTTATAACGAGTAAGATCCAGCTATCACAAATCTCTTACGAAGCTATGATATTTAGGAAAATATAAAAGCTGGGTGAGAGGAGGAGAAAGCTGGCAGCTCTCCTGTGTTGAGGTGGTACTCACACCATCTGTGTCACTTGTCTTTTGAAACCCAGTATACCTCCGGTCATACTGGAGTCTGGAAGTTGGGCCTGAAACATTGCAGAAATGTTTCAAGAGAATGTACATTCTATGTATGTTGCCTTTCCTGTCCTACAGCTATAAAAGGAACTCTGGTAAAATACACATAACATAAACTTTACCATTCTAACTAATTTTAAGTATACAATTCAGTGGCATTAAGTACATTCACATTATTGTGCAACCATCACCACTGTCCATCTCCAGAACTTTTTCATCATCCCAAACAAAACCTCTCCATTCTCTTCTCCCTATCCGCTCATAAGCATTGTTCTATTTTCTTTATGCATCTGGTTATTCTAGATACTTCATGTAAGTGGAATCACACATTTGTCCTTATATAATCTGGCTTATTTCACTTAGCACAATGTTTTCAAGGTTCATCTATGTTGCAGCAAGTGTTAGAATTGTCAATAATTTTTAAGGCTGAATAATATTTCACTGCACGTCTTTAACCCATTTTGTTTATGCATTCATCAATCAATGGACATCTGGGTTGCTTCCAACTTTTCAGTAAGGTGAATAATGATGTTATGAATATGGCTTGCAAATATCTATTATAGTCCCTGCTTTCAATTCTTTAAGAGACAGTCTCACTCTGTTGCCCAGACTGGAATGCAGTGGCATGATCACAGCTCACTGTAACCTTGAATTCCTGGGCTCAAGTGACACTCCTCCCTCATCCTCCTGAGGAGCTAGGATTATAGGTGTGTGTCACCAGGCCTGGCTAATTTTTTTAAACAAGTTTTGTAGAGACAGGGTCTCACTATTTTGCTCAGGCTGGTCTCAAACTCTTGGTCTCAAGTGATCCTCTTATCTCACGCTACCAAAGTGTTGGGATTACAGGTGTAAGCCACCACACCTAGCCCCTGCTTTCAATTCTTTTGGATATGTAACTCGGAAGTGGAGTTCCTGGGTCATATAATTCTACGCTTAATTTCTTGAGGATATGCCATAGTTTCCCACAGCAGTTGCACCGTTCTACATCCTCACCAGCAATGCACGATGTTTCTAAACATTCTGCCATCACTTATTTAGTATTGTTTTGATAACAGCCAACCTAATAGGTGTGAAGTTGTATATCATTGTGGTTCTGATTTGCATTTCCCTAATGACTATTGATGCTGAGGATCTTTTCACGTGCTTGTCAGTCATTTGTGTATCTTCTTTGGAGAAATATCTATTTGAGTCTTCTGCCTGTTTTTAAATAGCATTTTCTTTGTTGAATTGTAGGAATTTAAAAAAAAATATATATATTGAATGTTAATACCTAGCCAGATATGTGATTGTGAATATTTTCTTGATTCCATGGGTTGCCCTTTTACTTTGTTCAATGTACAAAGATTTTCAACATCAATAAAGTCCAAACTAAAGTCTAGTTTTTTGTTTGCTGCCTATGCTTTTGGTGTCATACCCAAGAAATGACTGCCAAATCTAATGTCATGAAGCTGTCCCCCCCTTTTTTTTTTCCCAAGAGTTTTATGGTTTTAGCTCTTGTGTATAGGTCTTTGATCCATTTTGAATTAATTTTTATATTCAGTAGGCAGAGGTCTGACTTCATTCTTTTGCAAGTGGATATCCAATTTTCCCAACACCATTCGTTGAAAAGACTATTCTCTCCCCATTGAATTGACACCCTTGTTGAAAATTATTGCATCTTATATGCAAGGGCTTATTTCTGGGCTCTTGATTCTATTCTATTTTCTTGATTTTATTTTGGATCGTTCGTTGTCATTGTATAAAAATACGACTGATTTTTGCAGCCTGATTTTGTATTCTGCAACTTTGCTGAATTCATTTATTAGTTCTAATGGTTTTGTGTGTGGCATCTTGGGTTTTCTACATATATAATCATGTCAAAAAAAAGATAGGTTTACTTCTTCCTTTCCAATTTGGATACCTTTCACTTCTTTTTATCGCCTAATTGTTCTGGCTAGAAGTTCTGATACTATGTTGAATGGAAGTGGAAAAAGTGGGCATCCCCATCTTGTTCCTGATTTTAAAGGAAAAGCTTTCAGTCTTTCACCACTGAATATGATGTAAGCTGTGGGTTTTTCACATAAGGCCTTTATCACATTAAGGTAGTTTCCTTCTTTTCCTAGTTTGTTGAGTGTTTTTAACATGAAACTTGTATTTTTACAAATGGTTTTTTCAGCATCCATTGATGCTGAAAACCCATCATCAAATGATCATATGGGTTTTTTTTTCCCCTTCATTCTGCTACTGTGGTATATTACAATCAATGATTTATTTTCATATGTTGAACAATCCTTGTATTCTAGGGTTATGTTGTGTAATTCTTTTTAATATGCTGCTGCAATCAGTTTGCTGGTTTTTTTTTTTTTTTTTTTTTTTTTTTTTTTTTTTTAGCACCAACATTCATTAAGGGAAATTGGCCTGCAGTTTTGTTTTGTTTTGTTTTGTTTTTCCTGTCTTTGGTATGAGACCAATGCTGCCTTTTGTAAAATGAGTTAACTTTGGAAAGATTTTGGAAATAACCAGTGTCAGTTGTTCTTTAAATACCTGGTAGAATTCATCAGTGAAGCCAACTGGTCCAGGTATTTTGTAAACAGAGAGGTTTTTTTTTTTTTTTTTTTTTTTTGGAGACAGGGTCTCACTCTGTTGCCCAGGCTGGAGTGCAGTGTGCACAATCAGGGCTCACTGTGTGGCCTCCTGGGCTCAAGTGATACTCCTGCCTCAGATCCCCAAGTAGCTGGGACTACAGGTGTGTGCCACCACACCTGGCTAATTTTTTGAAGTTTTTAGTAGAGATAGGGTTTCGCCATATTGCCCAGGCTGCTCTTGCTGTGCTCAAGTGATCCGCCTGCTTTGGCCTCCCAAAGTGTTGGGATTACAGGCGTGAGCCACTGCACCCAGCGGAGAGGCTGTTAATTTCTGAGTCAATCTCCTTCCTAGGTATGGGTCTATTCAGATTTTCTATTTCTTTGTGATTCAGTCTCAGTAGGTTTTGTGTCTCTAAGAGTTTGTCCACTTCATCTGGGTATTCAACTTATTGGCATATAGTTGTTATGCTATACTCTTCTAGTCCTTTTCATTTCTGTGGAATTGGTACTAATGACTCCATTTTCATTAATGATTTTAGTAATTTGAGTTTCTTTTTTTCCCTTAGTCCATCTAGCTAATATTTTGTGATTTTTGTTGATCTTTTTGAAGAACCAACTTTGGCTTAGTTGATTTTCCTCTATTGTTTTTTGATTTTCTATTTCATTTATCTCTGCTCTAATTTTTATTATTTCCTTCTTTCTGCTAGCTTTGGGTTTAAGTTGTTATTCTTTTTCTAGTTTCTTAACTTATAAAGTTATAAAATGAGACTGCTGTTATGAGATTTTAAAAAATGTAATTATTTTTTAAATGTTTACAGCAATATCAGTACTGCTTTTTCTGCATACTATTAAGTTTTGGTATGCTGCATTTTTGTTTTAATTCATTTTTAAATATTTTCTAATTTCCCTTATGATTTCTTCTTTAACTTATTGGTTGTTTGAGTGAGTTTAATTTTCACATATTTGTAAATTTTCCAGTTTTCCTTCTGTTATTGATTTCAAACTTCATTCTCTTTTTGGAGAATACGCTTTGAAGAATATACTGTTTTGCAATATATTTTTTATGGCATCTATTTAAAAAAACCTAGTGAAACTTACTTTGTGGCCTAACATGCTCTATCTTGGAGAATGTCCCATGTGTACTTCAGAAGGTGTATGCTACTGTTGTTGGGTAAAGTGTTTTATATATGTGGGTTGCATCTGGTTGGTTTATTGTGTTGTTCAAGTTCTTACATTTTTTTACTTACCTTTTGCGTGGCTGTTCTATTCATTATTGAATGTGGGGTACTGAATTCCTCAACTATTCTTGCATAGCTGTCTATTTTCCTCTTCAATTCTGTTCACTTTTGCTTCATCTATTTTGATAGTCTATTAAGTACATACATGTTTATAAGTATAATATTACTGTGCAGAATTAAACCTTCTAGTAACATATATCCTTTGTCTCTTGTAAACTTTTTGGATTTAAGATAAACATTTTTGATTTAAAATTTATTTGATATTATAGCCATCATGGTTCGCTTTTGGTTACTATTTGCCTATCTTCTTCTATCCTTTCATTTTCAACTTATTTATGTCTTTGGATCTAAAATGAATCTCATGTAGACAGCATATAGCTGGATCATGCCTTCCTATCCAGTCTATTAATCTCTGTCTCTTTGATTGGAAAGTTTAATCCATTTACACTTAATTATTGACAAAAAGGGAATTCTACCATTTTGTTAAGGGTTTTCCATATGCCTTATAGCTTTTTAACTCCTCATTTCCTGCATTACTGTCTTCATTTGTTCTTAAATTTTTTAGTGAAATATTTTAATTCCCTCTCATTTTTTTTTTGTGTGTACATCCTGTATCTATTTTCCTTGTGGCCACTATGAAGATTACATTTAACATCCTAAAGTAATAATTTGAATTTATACCAGTTTAACTTCAATAGCATACAAAAATTCTCCTCTTATACTGCTCTGTCCTCACCCCTTTCAGTTACTGATGTCGTAAATTACGTCTTTACATATTGTATGCCCCAAATCATAGACTGATTTTTTAAATGCATGTCTGAGGACACGTTGAATGTAGTTCTTATCTTTCTTCCTCTATAGATACGGAGTTTTTTTTTCCCCTCTGGACTCTATCATGATTTTTTCTTTATTTTTGATTTTCTCTAGTTTGAATATGGTATGTCTAGGTATAGTTGTTTTTGTGGCATCTGACATTAATTTGGGGAAATTCTCGGTCATTGTTGCAAATATTTCTTCTGTTTCTCTCTTTCTTCTCTTTTGGGTATTCACATTATGTAAATGTTTTACCTTTTAGAGTTGTCTCAAAATTCTTTGATACTCTGTTCTGTTTTGTTTCTCAGCCCTTGTTCTCTTTGCTTTTCAGTTTTGGAGGTATGCAGTGAGAGATCATCATGCTCAGTTTTTTTATCCTCAGCTGTGTTCATTCTACTAATAAGCCTATCAAAGGCACTGTTTATGTCTGTTACAGTGTTTTTGATCTCTAGCATTTATTTTGGATTCTTAAGAGTTTCATCTCTTTGCTTACGGTACCCATCTGTTCTTGCATGGTACCTACTTCATCCATTGGAGCACTTAGCATATTAATCACAATGATTTTTAAATTCCCAGTCTGATAATTCCAGCATTCCTGCCATGTCTACTTCTGATGCTTGCTTTGTCTCTTCAAATTGTATTTTTTTCCCATTTGATATGCCTTGTAATTTTTCTTCATAGCCAAACATTCCAGGTAAAAGGAACTGCTGTAGACAGGCCTCCAGTAATATGGTGGGGATGTGTGGGGGTGGAGAAGTATGCTATAGTCCTATGGTTAAGTCTTGGTCTTTTTATATTTTGAGATGGAGTCTTGCTCTGTCACCAGGCTGGAGTGCAGTGGTTCGATCTTGGCTCATTGCAACCTCCACCTCCCAGGTGCGATTCTCCTGCCTCAGCTGGGACTATAGACATGTGGCACCATGCCTGGCTAATTTTTTGTACTTTTAGTAGAGACAAGGTTTCACTGTGTTAGGCAGAATGGTCTCGATCTCCTGACTTCATGATCCACTTGCCTTGGCCTCCCAAAGTACTGGGATTATAGGTGTGAGCAACCATGCCCGGCCAGGTCTCAGTCTTTTAGTGAGCCTTTTGTGAGCTTCACGAGTTTTTCTCAATTTTTCCTCCCCTGTTACATGGGAGATGACGGCTAGAGGGAGCTGAACTTGGGTATTTCCCTTCCTCTAGGTAAGTTAGTATTTGATTATACTCCAGCAGGGTAGGCTCAGGTTAAGTAGTTTCTCCTGGGGTTAGGGTTCATTAAGAAGAACAGAGTGCTCTGGTGTGTTTCACAATAGTTCCATTTTCCCTTCCCTGCTGAAACATGAGGGAATTTTCCTCTAATATTTACTGTGAGAACCTGGTTGTTCTGAAGGACTTATTCCACAGGTCCCTTAGGTTCCATTGAGTTTTCACAAAAGTATAGCGGCTCCCCTGTAACTGAGTTTCCCTGAAGTTTTTAACTCTCATAGTTGTCTGCACTGAACCTCTAGCAATTTGTCAAATATAGTTTAGATTTGCCTACCTGACAGTTTCCCATGCTTATTAGTGTTCATGAGTCTGCTCTGGTAAGCCCGTTTCTCCCTCACTCATCCATCTTGAATCCCCATAATGTGTATGCTGGTCTCCTTAATGGTGTTCCATAGGTCTGTTAGGCTCTGTTCAGTTTTCTTCCATCTTTTTTGTTTCTGTTCCTCAGATTTGTTAATTTCAAGTGTTGTGTCTTTAAGTTTGCTGATTCTTTTTTCTGCCTGCTGAAAACAGCTTTTGAATCCCTCTAATGATTTTTTTCCAGCAATTGTACTTGTCAACTCATTTCTTCATTATTCTTTTTTATCTTCTTTATTTTTTTAAAGGATACATGTTTTTCATACATGATTCACTGGAACTGCTGCAGGATGCTCATCATGACTTAGAACTCCTGAGTACATTGTCATGATGAACACGTGCAGAGAGATTTACTAGCATACAATATGAATCTTCACACTCATGGGGAAAAAGTATTTTCTAGCCTGGACTGAATATATATGTAAGTGTTTTTATAGCTGCCCTCTGTAAATAATCTCAGGGTGGCCTGTTGCTGTCTAATGCTACAAAAAGGGAGGGCTGTTAATAGTGGCCACTTTCTCCTGCATACAATAGAGAGAAGCCTGATTATAGATGGTGCCATCATGGCCTTAAAAGATGATATTAAACTGAGAAGTCATTTTAGCTGCCTGATTGACTATTTTTTATGTTTTTTAATACATTTATTGATATTTACTTTTGCTCACACATCATTATCTTGGCACTGTCAATATCTTCCTTTAGTTCTGTGAGATATCTTTAAGACAGTTGTTTTAAAGCCTTTGTCTAGTAAGTTCACCATTTCATCTTCCTCATGGATTTTTGTCAATTTATGTTTTCATTTGAATGGATCATACTTTTTCTTGGCTTTGTCATTTTATTTTGAACTCTGAATATTTGAATTTTATAATACAGTATTCTGGAAACCAATTTCTCTCCCTTCCCTACGGTTTGCTTTATTTTTTATTTTTTTTTAATTGTTATAAGGTGTTCTGTGTGAGAGATAAGCCTGAGGTATAAACTTAAGGCCTTTCTCTTTTTCTCAGCCTGCCTTTTCCTCTGGGCATGCATAGTGACTTTCTAAATTCCCCTATATATGTAGCTGTTTTTGAATGTTCTAATTCTATAATTTCTGGGTCCCAAAAGAGAAGAAGAAAAATGTAGGCAAAAATGTAGGTACTGTCCTTATAAATCCCTTGAAGATACTTCAGCCAGTGTGGGTTGCAACAATGGCATCCTGTCTTTGCCTCTGCACTTCTACAACCCAAAGCAGTAATCCACAAACAGAACCTGGATCCCCAATATTTGGAGGATAAGGTCCTTAATTGTCCATTCTGTCTTCCACAAGCTGTCGTATAAACTCTAGTACTTGCTAGCTGGAGCACTGGAAAATGGTTGGCTAGTAGCACACTAGGTTAAAACTGACCCAGATTAACCACAATCTGCTAGTCAAGCCTTTTCCAGTAAGCTGTAAACATTTGAATAGACTACAAAGTTCCAAAATAGTTATATCAGAGAGATCCTGCCAGTTCAATGGTTGTCCAGATGGAGAAACAGATTCCTGATATATACTACTCTGCCATCTTCTGCTCCCCTATAGACTTTCATAAGCTAAGTATATTTGGTGTGGGTTAAAAAAATAGAAACTCTTCAAGATGATTGTACTGTTACTTTAAATGACCCATGTTACTTTAATATTATCTAAATAACACTAAGAATAATTTGATTCATGTCTATAAAAAATAAGTGTTGTGTTTTTATTTCCTGAAATTTTTCTTTTAACCAATATTAGTTATAAAACCATTTTTGGCAGCAAATGGAAAGTGTTATCTCCTCCCTAGAATCTGTGCATGTGTTTATTACAGCTACAGAATTGAAAGATGAGTAATTGAAGATTACAATGGTAAATCTCTTTATACTAAAATGGAAAACTGGCAATCAATTTCTCTTTCTATGAATTAGATATTTCTTATTTTATACACACACACACACACACACACACACACACACGTGTGAGTAAATCTTTAAAGGACCTCATAACATTTCTATGAGCTATGTATTATCCCTATAAAACTAAGTAGAGATCATAAATCAAATTAATGACAAAACTGAGAATAAAATTCATGACAAATCATTCTTCAGTGTATAACCACAGTGGTTGATCTGTTATTTTTAATGAAATTTAGGGGGAAAAAAGGGTATTTGATCTTTTAAAAAAAACAAGTAGGGAATAAATTATAAGTTTAGGGAGATTAAATGCTACTATTTTGTGGGTAGTTTAGTTAACTGCTGGAACAAGATGTGCTAAACCTTGTAAAGTAACAAGGTAACACTACTAGTAAATGCTAGTAAATATGAAGTCAGAGATCTGATATTAAAGTTACAACACTTGTTCTTTGGTGTCAGCCAAGATGGAGAAAGTAACCATAGCTTCTCTCTCCTACTGATTGTTTACAGAGTACACAGTGATTACCTGATGACACTGAATGTAAAATAATAGCAGGCAGATTTGGGACTGAAGTCAGAGCTTGAATAACAGCTCTTAATGGGGCTAGGCCTAATTGTGGAGCTGCAATACTATAATGATGACAGTGTTAGCACCCGAAGCCCAGAGAGAAGACCTACCTATCTCTTTGGCTAATGGAAACAAAAAAAAGAGCTGATATTGTCTAAAGAACTGAGGTAAGAGGAATCTCTTTCTCTCTTTTTTTCTTTTCTTTGTTCTTTGTCCCAAAGGTCAGTTGTGTACAACTACATAATTGCAAAGGGAGTTAATACTCTGTAAGAAACCTCTTCTGGTCAGAGTAACTGGGAATGGGGTCCCCTGGAATCTGCGGAGTGGGGGGGAAATTCTTGGAAAGAAGACAGCTAAAGAAGGTGGATTCTCTAATTTTGTATGTGAACTGACCCAAGTTCCAGGGTCACCCCTGAGCTGTGAATACGTGGGACAGTATAAAAGAAGTACAAGAAAAGCTTTTAAAACATAAACATAGTATATACTGCTGCCCAAGTCTCAAACTAACTCCTAAATGGTTCATGTACTGGGCAGACACTAACAATATAGCAAAGGCTGAGCCACTACCCACAGAAAGTGAGACAGAATTTACAGTCTAAACCCAATCAGATCAATTGCTAAAACTAACTAAATTAAAATTCCCCAGAGGATTTTAACAGGAGTTAAATAATTTACTTACAATGTAGTGTTCAGAATGTCCAGGATACAATCCAAAATTTCTCAACATAGAACAAGGAAAATTTGACCAGTTCTCATTGGAAAAGAAATCAACCAATGTCAACTCCAAGGTAAGCCAGATATTGAAATTGTCAGAAGAATAATTTAAAGCAGTTATTATAACTATTCTCCATGACATAAAGGGCAATAATTTTGAAATAAATGTAAAAATACAAGTTCTTAGCAGAGAAATTGGAAACCATTAACAAAAAAAAACAAATGGAGAATTTAGAACTGAAAATATATCCGAAATAAAAGTCACTAGATATGCTCAAAGGCAGAATGAAGATGAAAGAGGGCAAAAGTCAGCTAATTTGAAGATAGATCATAGAAATAACCTAAAATTAATACAGAGTAAAAAAGATTTGTGAGACACTACCAAAAAATCTAAAATTCATGTTATAGAAGCAGCAAAAAAAAAAAAAAAAAAAGTAAATATCCCAAATTTGGTAAAAGACATAAATTTACAGAATCATAAAGTTCACTGAACCCAGAAGGATAATCTAAAAGAAAATTACACCCAGATACATCATAATCAAATTGCTGAAACTAAAGCTGAAGAAAAAATATTTTCGAAGCAGCCAGGGAAATTTGCCATTACACATAAGGAAACAGCAATTTGAACTGATTGCTCATTTCTTTTCAGGAGCCATGGAGCAAAAGATAGTCGAATAATATTTTATTTTACTTTTTTTTAAATGCTGAAATAAAAGAACAGTCAACCCAGATTTCTGTATCTAGTGAAAATATCCTTCAGGAGTAATATGGAGATAAAGACATTTCCTAATGAAGAAAAGCTAAGAAAAGGTTTCACCAACAGACCTGCTCTAAAAACAAAAACTCAAACAACAACAACCATGATCATCACTTAACAGTTACTATGAGTCAGTTTTCTAAGTGCTTTACACAGATTAATTCACTTTATCTGAGAAATTTGGTACTATTAACATCCTTATTATATAGATGAGAAAACGAAAACAAAAAAGGCATTAACATAGTAGAACACAAGCAATCTGTCTTCAGAGATGATGCTCTTAACCATTACTTCATAATATCTCCCAACTTACTTATATAAAAAATTTGGAGGATATTAAGTTGTCCAAATAGTAGGGAACCATTTCAAACATATGCAATGATTTAAACATTTACTTTTATTTAATGCTGCTCTCTAGACATAAAAATAGGAAAGTAAGGCACCAACTTGATGCATTAATTTACCTGAAAAAAACATGCTATAGAACTATGGTAAAACACTGATTTATCCATAGTAACCACAACAATAAACATTTTTCGAGTACTTACTATGTGTCAGAATTTGTTTTAGGTAAAAAAGAATAAGATAAAGCTCCTGTCTTTAAGAAGTTTCTACTAACTAGGTGATACAGACAAGCAAATAATTAATTACAATATACTATGACATGTTCCATAGTAGAAGCATGTACAAAGCCAAAAGTGCATACAGAATAGAAAGGCTGTAGAAAGGAAACACCAATCTAATCATGGCTATTATAAAAATAATGATTTTAAAAATGGCTTTGAGAAGCACAAAAATGAACAGTTAGGGAAATATCCCCTTTTCTATAACTAATGTAAACTACTATGTCTGTTCCAAAGTATGTAAATGTATTCTCAGTTAAATCAGCAATGCACAGACAGAAAAGCCAGAAGGTGCGCCCATGCTGTTTATATGTATTAATTTTCAAAGCTTTCAGGATAAAGATGAACAACTTATTCCAAAGTAATTAGAATCAGCTCCTGCTAATTAATTTTTCACTCACTCAGCAGTCCAGTGCTTGGTAATTATGAGGATACAAAAGGGAGAAAAAAATTAATTCAGAAAAACCTTTCAATATAACAAAAAGTGATATTTCTATACTGGATCAAGAAAGCTATATTTAATTTGAAGAATTATCTTAACAGTTGCAAAGAAAAATTTCTCCATTTAAACTGTGGGATCCTTAAGGGGAGGACCATTTCTTATTTTTCTTTCTAACCTTAGAATCCCTAATGCTTAATATGGGACTTGGCAAATAAGCATATTACTATGTTTACCGAATTAAAATTTTATTACAAAAGAATTAGCAAGAGAATGAAGTTTAATTCTTTCTTGATGTTATTGCCTGTATACAAGAAAGAGTTCTTTTATGTTTGAAAACTACTTAATTCCATAGGAAAAACGGGATCCCCTGAACTCACTGGTGTAGGTAATATAAGTAATGGTTAAAAAAGGAACACTATGAAAGAATCAACTGGTGTTCCTTAAAGGCCAGCACAAACTTTAGCTTTAGTCTCTATCATGGTATCTTAATTCTTTATTTGCTTTTACTAAAATTAAATGTTATAGTACACGTGACAGCAAAGAGAATATAGTAACTAATGACCCATTCATAATCTCCTGTATCTGTGCTTCAAGTGGCTGCCACTGATGGGATATAAACTGTCTATGTAACAGAAAGAACAATACAACTCATATTCCATACTAGTCAATGGACACATTTAATTTTATATTCATACTGCACACAGGATACATAAATGGCTATCAATTATGAAACCCTGAAACTATACAGTTGCTATATATTTTTAGCTTGCTCTGAGATCAACTATTAATTAATGCTCATTAAATCAACAGATTCTAAGTTGACACTTCTAACTTAAATGATGTAATTGTCCTCATTTAGGGGATTTAAACCTAAGAGTTGCTAAAATAGTGGCAAATAATTACTATTAAATTGAGGATGGATATCAACATCTGTGTCAACAAAGGCATAGTTTTAGGTAGACTAATTTAATATAATAATAGTATATCATTAATGTAATATAATAATTTAAATATACCCAGTTGCCAAATGTTAAAAGATTAACAATATGAATTGAGCTTTTTTTTCACAACAGCACATCAACATGCCTATTTATAAATTGGAATATAAGCTCCTAACTTGTGAGAACGAGTTACTTTAATAAACTTGGCAGTTTAGTTTTATTAAATTAGTATTTACCTACAATTAATGGATATCAACTGATGATTATAAACAATCACAGAAAACAGTAACTTTACATAGTAATAAACTGGACTCTCTGGGTTAGGAATTGATAACTTCTACCAGTAGTAATATAACAGTCTCTGAAAGTTTAACTTAATAGGCAAAAAAAAAAAAAAACACCAAAAAACAAAACAACAACAACAAAAAGAAGTGAAGTGGGAAAATTGTGGCTACAGAATACTAAAGCTCTTAACCCTGGAAAAACAAGGGCTAAACTTAAGTGTTAAGACTAAAGTTTCTTAGGTTTATCAATATAGTGTATTGATTAGTGGTATGGAATTAACTTTCTCTGCAACAGGTTGGTGACTTTCTTACCTAGAGAGCATGCCCAGAGGTGTAACATTAAGTGATCCCATCAGCATTGCCAGGGCCATCCCTGGTGCTTCCCGTTCTATTACTTCTTTTGTGGCCTGTAATTAAAGATTAAATAGCAGACTGAGTGAAATAAGCCAAAAAAGAATGAAGTCAGACTAGTAAAACCCTCTTAAAAATGATTATAAACCAGGCTTTCAATAACCATACTTTTAGTTTCTGAAACATTTATCTTTTTGAGGCATCCAGACTCAATTCACAAGGACCACTGAATAAAAGCTGAGGATCAAGAAAATAAAGAAAATTTTTATATTAGCAGTCCTTTCATATTGCTTATAGCTCAGAAGTATTTGATAGAAATCTCATCTCACTAATAACCTAAATTCTAAAAATGAAGCTTCAGATGGCTATAACAAATTAGTAGATTTTTCACTGGGTAAGTAATCTCGGTATTTTCCTTTGTCTATTACTCTTGAAATACGTAGTCCCTGAAGACTGGAGATAATCCATATCTCTCCTAGCTCTATGCTTTTAAAATACGATTAAAAGGATCTCAAGAAGTCATCATGTCAACCTTCCCCATGTACCGGCTAGAGGAAAAATTCTACATTTACATCTTCCGAATCTTTAATATAAATTAATTGTCTTTTTTTTTTCCCCAGATTTCTCCCCTTTTTTTAAAATTATACTTTAAGCTCTGGGGTACATGTGCAGAATGTGCAGGTTTGTTAACCTAGGTATACACGTGGCATGGTGGTTTGCTGCACCCATCAACCCATCTATATTAGGTATTTCTCCTAATGCCATCTCTCCCCTAACCCTCCACCCCCTGACAGGCCCTGGTGTGTGATATTCCCCTCTGTGTGTCCATGTGTTCTCATTGTTCCAATCCCACTTATGAGTGAGAACATGCGGTGTTTCATTTTGTGTTCCTGTGTTCGTTTGCTGAGAATCATGGTTTCCAGCTTCATCCATGTCCCTGCGAAAGACATAAACTCATCCTTTTTTATGACTGCATAGCATTCCATGGCATATATGTGCCAAATTTTCTTTATCTAGTCTATAATGATGGGGATTTGGGTTGGTTCCAAGTCTTCACTATTGTGAATATTGCTGCAATAAACATACGTGTGCATGTGTCTTTACAGTAGAATGATATATAATCTTTTGGGTACATACCCAGTAATGGTTCAAATGGTATTTCTGGTTCTAGATCTTTGAGAAATTGCCACACTATCTTCCACAATGGTTGAATTAATTTACACAATGGTGTAAATTAATTCAACAGTATAAAAGTATAAAAACAGTATAAAAGCATTCCTATTTTTCCACATCCTATCCAGCATCTATTGTTTCTTGACATTTTAATGATCGCCATTCTAACTGGCATGAGATGGTATCTCATTGTGGTTTTTGACTTGCATTTTTCTAATGACCAGTGACCATTAGCTTTTTTATATATGTTTGTTGGCTGCATAAGTATCTTTGTTTTGAGAAGTGTCTGTTCATATCCTTTGCCCACTTTTTGATGGTGTTGTTTTTTTCTTGTAAATTTGTTTAAGTTCTTTGTAGATTCTGGATATTAGCCCTTTGTCAGATAGACAGATGGCAAAACTTTTCTCCCATTCTGTAGGTTGTCCGTTGACTCTGATGATGGTTTCTTTTGCTGTGCAGAAGCTCTTTAGTTTAATTAGATCCCGTTTGTCAATTTTGGCTTTTGTTGTGATTGTTTTTTGTGTTCTAGTCATGAAATCTTTGCCCATGCCTATGTCTTGAATGGTATTGTCTATGTTTTCTTCTAGGGTTTTTATGGTTTTAGGTCTTATATGTAAGTCTTTAATCCATCTTGAGTTAAATTTTGTATAAAATGTAAGAAAGGGATCCAGTTTCAGTTTTCTGCATGTGGCTAGCCAGTATTCCCAACACCATTTATTAAATAGAAAATTCTTTCCCCATTGCTTGTTTTTATCAGGTTTATCAAAGATAAAATGGTTGTCAATGTATGGCGTTATTTCTGAGGCCTCTGTTCTGTTCCTTGGTCTATGTATCTGTTTTGGTACAAGTACCATGCTGCTTTGGTTATTGTAGTCTTGTAGTCTTGGTACTAGTACCATGCCGTTTTGGTTACTGTAGTCTTGTAGTATAGTTTGAAGTCAGGTAGCGTGATGCCTTCAGCTTTGTTCTTTTTGCTTCAGATTGTCTTGGGTATACGAGCTCTTTTTGGTTCCATAGTAAAGTAGTTTTTTCTAATTCTGGGAAGAAAATCAGTGTTAACTTGATGGGGATAGCATTGAATCTATAAATTCCTTTGGGCAGTATGGACATTTTCACAATATTGATTCTTCCTATCCATGAGCATGGAATGTTTTTCCATTTGTTTGTGTCCTCTCTTATTTCCTTGAGCAGTGGTTTGTACTTCTCCTTGAAGAGGTCCTTCACATCCCTTGTTAGTTGTCTTCCTAGGTATTTTACTCTCTTTGTAGCAATTGTGAATGGGAGTTCACTCATGATTTGGCTCTCTGTTGCTCTATTATTGGTGTATAAGATTTCTTGTGATTTTTGTGCACTGATTTTGTATCCTGAGACTGCTGAAATTTCTTATCAGCTTAAGGAGATTTTGGGCTGAGACAATGGGGTTTTCTAAATATACAATCATGTCATCTGCAAACAGAGACAATTTGACATTCTCTCTTCTTATTTGATTACCCTTTATTTCTTTCACTTGCCTGATTGCCCTGGCCAGAACTTCCAAAACTATGTTGAATAGGAGTGGTGAAAGAGGGCATCCTTGTCTAGTGCCAGTTTTCAAAGAGAATACTTCCAGCTTTTGCCCATTCAGTATGATATTGGCTGTGGGCTTGTCATAAATAGCTCTTATTATTTTGAGATACATTCCATCAATACCTAGTTTATTGAGAGTTTTAGCATGAAGGGGTGTTGAATTTTATCAAGGACTTTTCTGTATCTATTGAGATAATTATGCGGTTTCTGTCATTGGTTCAGTTTATGTGATGGATTACATGTACTGATTTGCGTATGTGAACCAGCCTGCATCCCAGGGATGAAGCCAACTTGATTGTGGTGGATAAGCTTTTTGATGTGCTGCTGGATTTGGTTTGCCAGTATTTTATTGAGGATTTACGCATCAATGTTCATTGGGGATATTGGCCTGAAATTTTCTTTTTTTGTTGTGTCTCTGTCAGGTTTTGGTATCAGGATGATGCTGGCCTCATAGAATAAGTTAAGGAGGATTCCCTCTTTTTCTATTGTTTGGAATAGTTTCAGAAGGAATGGCACCAGCTTCTCTTTGTACTTCTGGTAGAATTCAGCTGTGAATCTGTCTGGTTCTGGGCTTTTTTTGGTGGGTACCCTATTAATTACTGCCTCAATTTCAGAACTTATTATTGGTCTATTCAGGGATTTATTTCTTCCTGGTTTAGTCTTGGGAGGGTGTATGTGTCCAGGAATTTATCAATTTCTTCTAGATTTTCTAGTTTATTTGCATAGAGGTATTTATAGTATTCATTGATGGTAGTTTGTATTTTGGTGTGATCAGTGTGATATCCTGTTCATCATTTTGTATTGTTGCTATTTAATTCTTTTCTCTTTTCTTCTTTATTATTCTGTCTCGTGTTCTATCTCTTTTGTTAATCTTTTCAAAAAACCAGCTCCTGGATTCATTGATTTTTTGAAGGTTTTTCGTGTCTCTATCTCCTTCATTTCTACTCTGATTTTAGATATTTCTTGTCTTCTGCTACCTTTTGAATTTGTATGCTCTTGCTCCTCTAGTTCTTTTAATTGTGACATTAGGGTGTTGATTTTAGATCTTTCCCGCCTTCCCCTGTGGGCATTTAGTGCTATAAATATTCCTCTAAATAGTGCTTTAGCTATGTCCAAGAGATTCTGGTATGTTGTGTCTTTGTTCTCATTGGTTTCAAAGAACTTATTTATTTCTACCTTAATTTTGTTATTTACCCAGTAGTCATTCAGGAGCAGGTTTTTCAGTTTCCAAGTAATTGTGCGCTTTTGAGTGAGTTTCTTAATCTTGAGTTCTAATTTGATTGTATTGTGGTCTGAGAGACTGTTTTGATTTCAGTTCTTTTGCATTTGCTGAAGAATGTTTTACTTCCAACTATGTTGTCAATTTTAGAATAAGTGTGACGTGGTGCTGAGAAGAATGTATATTCTGTTGATTTGGGTGGAGAGTTCTGTAGATGTCTATTAGGTCTGCTTGGTCCAGAGCTGAGTTTAAGTCCTAAATATCCTTGTTAATTTTCTGTCTCAATGATCTGTCTAATATTGACAGTGGGGTGTTAAAGTCTCCCACTATTATTGTGTGGGAGTCTAAGTCTCTTTGTAGGTCTCTAAGAACTTGATTTATGAATCTGGGTGCTCCTGTATTGGGTGCATATATATTTAGGTTAGCTCTTCTTGTTGCGTTGATCCCTTTACCATTATGTAATGCCCTTCTTTGTCTTTTCTCATCTTTGCTGGTTTATAGTCTGTTTTATCAGAGACTAGGATTGCAACCCCTGCTTTTTTTTGCTTTCCATTTGCTTGCTAAATATTCCTCCATCCCTTTATTTTGAGCCTATGTGTGTCTTTGCACGTGAGATTTGTCTCCTGAATACAGCACACCCGTGGGTCTTGACTCTTTATCCAATTTGCCAGTCTGTCTTTCAACTGGAGGCATTTAGCCCATTTACATTTAAGGTTAACATTGTTATGTGTAAATTTGATCCTGTCATTATGATGCTAGCTAGTTATTCTGCTCCTTAGTTGATGCAGTTTCTTCATAGTTTCGATGGTCTTTACAATTTGATATGTTTTTGCAGTGGCTGGTACCAGTTGTTCCTTCCCATATTTAGTGCTTCTTTCAGGAGCTCTTGTAAGGCATGCCTGGTGGTGACAAATTGTCTCAGCATTTGCTTGTCTGTAAAGGATTTTATTTCTCCTTTGCTTATGAAGCTTAGTTTGGCCAGATATGAAATTCTCAGTTGAAAATTCTTTTCCTTAACAATGCTGAATATTGGCCCCCACTCTCTTCTGGCTTGTAGGGTTTCTGACGAGAGATCCGCTGTTAGTTTGATGGGCTTCCCTTTGTGGGTAACCCAACCTTTCTCTCTGGCTGCCCTTACCATATTTTCCTTCATTTCAACCTTGGTGAATCTAATGATTATGTGTCTTGGGGTTGCTCTCCTCAAAGAGTATCTTTGTGGTGTTCTTTGTATTTTCTGAATTTGAATGATGGCCTGTCTTGCTAGGTTGGGGAAGTTCTCTTTGATAATATCCTGAAGAGTGTTTTCCAACTTGGTTCCATTCTCCCTGTCACTTTCAAGTACACCAATCAAAAGTAGGTTTGGTCTTTTCACACAGTCCCAAATTTCTTGGAGGCTCTGTTCATTCCTTTTCATTTTTTTTCTCTAATCTTGTCTTCATGCTTTATTTCATTAAGCTGATCTTCAATCTCTGAAATTGTTTCTTCAGCTTGATCGATTTGGCTATTGATACTTGTGTATGCTTCATGAAGTTTTCGTGTTGTGTTTCTCAGCTACATCAGGTCATTTATGTTCTCCTCTAAACTGGTTATTGTAGTTACCAATTTCTCTAACATTTTTTCAAGGTTCTTAGTTTCCTTTCATTGGGTTAGAACATGCTTCTTTCTTTAGCTCAGAGGAGTTTTTTATTACCCACCTTCTGAAGCCTACTTCTGTCAATTTGTCAAACTAATTCTCCCTCCAGTTTTGTTCCCTTGCTGGCAAGGAGTTGTGATCCTTTGGAAGAGAAGATGTGTTCTGGTTTTTGGAATTTTCAGCCTTCTTTTGCTGGTTTTTTGTCATCTTCGTGGATTTATCTACCTTTGGTCTTTGATGTTGGTGACCTTCAGATGTGGTTTCTGTGTGTATGTCCTTTTTGTTCATGATGTTGATGCTATTCCTTTCTGTTCGTTAAGTTTGCCTTCTAACAGGCCCCTCTGCTGCAGGTCTGCTGGAGTTTGCTGGAGGTCCACTCTAGACCCTGTTTGCGTGGGTATCACCAGCAAAGGCTGCAGAATAGCAAAAATTGCTGCCCATTTCTTCCTCTGGAAGCTTCATCCCAGAGTGGCACCCGCCAGATGCCAGCCAGAGCTCTCCTGTATGACATGTCTGTCAACCCCTGCTGGGAGGTGTCTCATAGTCAGGAGGCATGGGCGTCAGGGACCCACTTGGGGAGGCAATCTGTCCCTTAGCAGAGCTCGAGCCCTGTGCTGGGAGATCTGCTGCTCTCTTAGAAGCTGGCAGGAAGGAACTAAGTTTAAGTCTGTTGAAGCTGCACCCACATCCGCCCCTTCCCGCAGGTGCCCTGTCCCAGGGAGATGGGAGTTTTATCTATAAGCCCCTGACTGGGGCTCTTGTCTTTCAGAGATATCCTTCCGGAGAGGAGGAATCTAGAGAGGCAGTCTGGCTATGGCAGCTTTGCTATGCTGTGGTGGGCTCTGTCCAGTCCGAATTTCCAGTGGCTTTGTTTACACTGTGAGGGGAAAACTGCCCACTCAAGCCTCAGTAATGGTGGACGCCCCTCCCTGCACCAAGCTGGAGTGTCCCAGTTCGACTTCAGACTGCTGTACTGGCAGTGAGAATTTCAAACCAGTGGATCTTAGCTTGCTGGGTTCTGTGGGGATGGGATCTGCTGTGTTAGACCACTTGGCTCCCTGGCTTCAGCCCCTTTTCCAGAGGAGTTAACAATTTGTCTTACTGGCATTCCAGGTGCCACTGGGGTATGAAAAAAAACTCTTGCAGCTAGCTTGGTGTCTGCCCAAACAGCCACCCAGTTTTGTGCTTGAAACCCAGGGTCCTGGTGGTGTAGGCACCCGAGGGAATCTTCTGGTCTGTGGTTTGTGAAGACTGGGAAAAGCATAGTATCTGGGCCGGAATGCACAGTTCCTCATGGCTTCCCTTGGCGAGGGGAGGGAGTTCCCTGATCCCTAGTACTTCCTGTGTGAGGCAACGCCCCACCCTGCTTCAGCTTGTCCTCCATGGGCTGCACCCACTGTCTAACCAGCCCTAACGATATGAGCCGGATACCTAATTGGAAATGCAGAAATCACCTGCCTTCTGCATTGACCTTGCTGGGCATTGCAGACCAGAGCTGTTCCTATCCGGCCATCTTGCCCAACTATCTTTTTAAAATAAAAACGTAACAAAGTGAAGGAGTTTGCCTATATACTAGGAGTTTTAGGATAGGGCACTCTTTTTTTTTTTTTTTTTTCTTTGAGGCAAAGTTTTGCTCTTTTTGCCTGGAGTGTAGTGGTACGATCTTGGCTTACTGCAAACTCTGCCTCCTGGGTTCAAGTGATTCTCCTACCTCAGCCTCCCGAGTAGCTGGGATTACAGGCACGTACCACCATGCCAAGCTAATTTTGTACTTTTAGTAGAGATGAGATTTCACCATGTTGGCCAAGCTGGTCTCGAACTCCTGACCTCAGGTGATCCACCCACCTCATCTTCCCAAAGTACTGGGATTACAGGCATGCGCCACCGTGCCTGGAGGATAGGGCATTCTTAAGATAAGTATAATTAAATCTGGAATACGCTACTGAAAGGAAAATTTCATTTTCCTACTGACAGGAAAATTTCCTAAAGTTTCCTAAATTTTCCTAAAGACAGGAAAATTTCATTTTGAAGGGTCAATCAAAATAGGTATATATTTTACTGTATAATGGTAAAGATACATTTTAGGCTAAAAGTTGGGGGTGAAATACATGGCTTAATCCATTTTCAGTTCTCTGTTTCCAAAAATTAAGCAAGTTACAATATTTGAAAGCAATACAAAAATAAAGTTTGGAAAATGAAGTATTACAGTAGATAAGTAGAAAGGCAAACAAAAAGTAAATTATGAAGGTATACAGGGAAAGGTTTATATTTCAATATTTCTTTGAAAGTAGAATGATACTCTTCAATAAGATTGTAGCTCTGGGCAAAAGCAGTTAAAATGCATCAGGCATGTATTAGATGCTAATTGATGTTATAAATAAAGTTTAGAATGCATACAAATTAGTTAATCCCTTCCAATTATATAGAATACAGGATTACCAGAATTGATGCAATATACTGGTACAGTGAATTCTAGCATAATGCGATATTTAACAATGGGAGACATTTTAAAGAAAAACTAACAAAAATATAAGGATTTTTCTAGCATTATCCAATCTTTTTTTATACATTTAAATTTTTTTTAAATTTTACTTTAAGTTCTGGTATACATGTCCAGAATGTGCAGATTTGTTACATAGGTATACATGTGCAACGGTGGTTTGCTGCACCTGTCAACCCATCATCTAGGTTTGAAGCTCTGCATGCATTAGGAATTTGTCCTAATACTCTCCCTCCCCTTCCCCCTCACTGCACGACAGGCCTCAGTGTGTTGTTTTCCTCCCTGTGTCCATGTGTTCTTATTGTTCAACTCCCACTTACGAGTGAGAATATGCAGTATTTGATTTTCTGTTCCTGTGTTAGTTTGCTGAGAATGATGGCTTCCAGCTTCATCCATGTCATTATCCAATCTTTATTATTTATTTTCCAAAGCCAATCTATCTGTTATGATTTTGACACTTACCAAGATGAAACACTAGTTCTATGTTATAAATTGCTTTATGGAGGTTTACAACTTCTCAGGGATGTTAAAATTAGAGCCCTCAACATCAAGCGAGGGGATTTCATTGATAACAATATTAAAGAAACTTCTTGGATAGCATTAATATTTATTTCATTACTTGCTTGAAAAAGTTATATAAGCAATGGTTGACATTTAATGAAATTTGGGGCTTCACATAAAGAAGATATATCCCAAAGTATAGTAGCACATTTTACTTAGGGACATGAAGGGAAATATCAACAGATAGCTGAGAGGGAGTATTTCACTTAAAATTGATACTTGAAAGCACAACATTTATCCATTTAAATAACAAATATTCATTAAGCATCTACTATGTACTAGGTAGTATCTGAGGTATTGATGTTACAGTAGTGAATAAAACAAACCTCAGAGAGTGTGTAAGCTCACTGTCACCCAGCACACGAAAAACTCAATTGACAAATGATACGTGAGAATTGCCTAAAAGAGATGTGGTTCATTAATTTTTCTAAATCCTCTAAAACATACCACTGGATTTCGCCAGACCACTGGAGAGTGATATACTCTGAATGCCTTATTTCACTTTTTATAGAATTGTTTTATTGGGCTTTGCTTTTGTGGTATGAAATCAGAATCAATAAAATGGCTCAAACTTTTATTTACATTAGGAAGCATCTGAATTGTTCACCACATTACATTCTGGTCTTTAGGAGAACCTACAGGAGAAATTTCCTCTGAAGTATCATAACTAGGAATCGGTACTCTTCTATGTCACCAGTTTGTTTTTAAATTACAATGCTTGTGAATCAAGTTATCCTTGAGAACAGAGACAAATTTGTGGACACCTTTCAGTAGGCTTACTGAACACAACTTTAGTTTCATCTGATTTTTCTCTGTCCTACTCTTCACATTTATATTTTTAAAAATTCTGTTGTATTTAGTATTTGGGTAAGCCATAATATTTTTCAGAGTATAAAAATATATAGATGGATGGATCAGTGTTGGTACAGTTGCCCTCCATATTGCTGGTTCAACATCTGTGGATTCAATCAACTGAGGATCGAAAATACAGTATTTAGGGGTTCTGCAGGGCTGACTGTATTCTTTACAAAGTTCTTTATCTTTCTCTAAACGTAATTCAGGCAGGAGAGTTAATTCTTTCTGAAGATCTTCTAAAGAATTTGGGCATATAGACAGATACAAACCTTATATGTTTTAGAACATAAAAGAAAAAATATATCATGGTGATGCCACTGAAAGGCATTGATGCTGATGGTGGTGAGTTGGTTGGGGTAGGTGGATGGATGTCAGACTCTCTATACTAGATACAAACTGATCTTTTCAATAGGGTATTCCTAAATAATGTACAAATACACTCTTGCTCACATTTGTATCAAACATTTTACATAAAACATTAGAACCCTTCTATTTTCATTTTCTCTTCCTCTTAAGCTGTTTGGTGTAGTAAAAGATCATCATCTATGACGTCAGACAATGACACTACACAGTTAAGGTCAATAACAACAGGAGCTGGATCTATTTCAGCATCTAGTTCAGAGCCCAACATATAGTATGTGCTCAACAAATATTTGTTGAATAAAGAAGTGAAGGAATAAATGAACCAATCTATATGTGAAACTTGGCTTTACTACGTAGTTGCTATGTGAATTAGAAGAAAATATTTAACCTATTTCCAGAGTACTTATGAATATAATGGAGGTAATAATAAAACATACCTACATCTTATAAGAGGGCTCTGAGAACTAAATGATAAATCACTTAGCATAGAGTAGGTATTCAATACATGTTAGTTCTTCCTATGCTTCTACTTTCCAATTCTTCTTACATCCTTGCAGTTCTGCACATATCAGTTAGAGAATAGAAATAATACAAAAATCCAGAAACTACCTGCAAACAGTAGTAGAGAACCAAAGACTAGGAAAAAAAGAATGGAGAGCAAGAACCCAGATGCAAGAGCATTGGCAAATGCCAGGTAGGAAGTAGAATACTGAAATTAGGGATCTAAACTAGGGAGCAGGCAGCTGAATGAGATGGGGACTGGAAGATAGACAAGAGAGCAAGAGCTGAGTACAAAGACCTGTAAACCATAAATGGGGAGATGCAACTAGAAAACAAAGAATAAGAGAATAAAACTTAATTACAAATATAACAAGAGAAAGATACCTGTTTATTAGAAAATCCCAACAGAAGAATGGTTTGAGGAATGTAGCTTTATCACTTTCAATCACATATGCTAGTACAATATAGACAAATAAAGGTTATCTGTATCTGTTAATGAATAGATAACACAAGTATTCATTATCAACAGACTGTTCATTATCAATGGCAAAAAAGATGCCATTAAAAGCTTGAAACCATTTTTTCCTTAACTAGCTTAAAGTTCTGTTTTCCTCTTACACATTATTAACTTGGTTACTAAATTCTTTTATTCCTTGAAAGATGGTAGAAATTTATGGTCTTACTTCAGGTGTCAGTATTTCTGAACTAGTAGGCCTAAAATATAAAAGTTTAATTGGATATAAAAAGATTAATTTAGATGAATTAATATTTATCTTTGACATCTAAATATTTCTCCAATATGAAAGTTGCAACCTTCTGTGAAAAATCACATAATTGTGATCTTTTTTTTTTCTTGCTACTTTGAGGATAACATTAAAGTCAGAAAGATGCTTAAAAGACTGCTAAGTTGTAAAAACAGTGTCAAAAACAATGATTCAGTAATTCAGGTACCTTGTTGATGAAATTGTTCATATTTTAACTTCATAGGAAAAATGACCTTAAAAAAGATATTGCTAACAGACAATGATGTTTAAAAATGTACAGAACATATGGTTGGGCATGGTGGCTCATGCATGTAATTCCAACACCTTGGGCAGCCGAGGTGGGTGGATCACTTGAGGTCAGGAGTTTGAGACCAGCCTGGCCAACATGGTGAAACATCATCTCTACTAAAAAATACAAAAATTAGCCAGGCGTGGTGGCATGCACCTGTAGTTCTAGCTACTCGAGAGCCTGAGGTAGGAGAAACGCTTGAACCCAGGAGGCAGAGGCTGCAGTGAGCTGAAACTGTGCCATTGCACTCCAGTCTGGGCAACAGAGCGAGACTCTGATTTAAAAAAAAACTATAAAGAATATATAATAGATAAATCTAAATGTGCAGAAATACTTTACATGCATAACGACTCTGTGAAAAATCACTTAGTATAGTGCTTTCACTTATTTTTATAGACAAGATTTTATTAACAGAGCAGACAAATTTATGTATTAGTACTCACGTGCTTGTAACCTGAGTAGGTAGATTTCATAAAATTTCCTCCTCACAATTACTGCAGTGTCCTCTGCTGATTAAATAATCTTAAATAACAAAGACTATCTTTGTAATACCAGCTAATGACTACTGTTAGTAACTTTGTTAAGTTATCAAGGTGAGATGTAGTTAGAGCAGGGTTTCTCAAACTTTAGTGTGCATCAGAATCTTCTAGAGGCCTTGTTAAAATACAGATTGCTGGTCCCCACTTTCAGAGATTCTGATTCAGAATTTCTAGGTGCCTCAAAATTTACATTTCTAACAAGATTCCAGGTGATGTTTCTGATGCCGGTCAGAAGACCACACTTTGAAAAACATACTGCTGATGGAAGGAATGATGTAGATTAATGACAATATGTACCATTTGGTCTTATCTTTATAATCACTTTATGTTCAACTTTGTAGATTGATGTAAATGTGACAATCCTTCATCAGAACAGAATATAGATTTAGTGAGGAGATAAATTAGGTAAAAATAGGCAGTTTAATGCCAGCCACTTACATTTTGCTGACTTCTGCTTATTAAAGGACACATTAATTTCATTTTACATTTTTAAAAAGAGTTATAATAAACTAACAATTCTGACGCTGCTCCTATGAGAACAGAATTTAATGAGGAGATAAATTAGGTAAATATAGCCAGTTTAACACCAGCCAGTTACATTTTCCTGACTTTTGCTTATTAAAGGACAAACACATTAATTTCATTTTACATTTTTAAAAAGGGTTATAATAAATTAACAATTCTGAGGCTGCTCCTATAAGTATTCTATGGTACAGAGTAGGTATCCTTAAAATATTTTTCTTGGGACATCATGTAGTAGATAAAAGTTACATCCACGACAAACTCCCAAAGATGTTCAATGAGTACTTGTTATAAATCTACCTTTTTCTCATTCAAGAAACACAGCAGAATGGAAGAGTCACATTATTGTAAGAGCACTCTCGAATTTAGTCTAATCAATTAAAATCAATCATTTACAGATTTTATTTTTATTTTAGTTACAAACAAGTTTCAACCAATCATAACCACATCAACTTATAATAATATGACCAAATGGTCAAAGACTACTGCTACAAAGACAGAGAAGATGTAATCTGGAAATCAAGGTAATTGTAAAAGGTATCTCACTTTTACTTGGGAGATATTATCTTATTGCTAATGAACATCTTTTCTTGGGGTTTTAATCTTCTTAAATGTTTACATCTTCTTCAATTCCTGGAAGAAGCAGATAACTTTTCATGTGAAGAGAAGAAGATCTGTTTTTTTTTTCTGTTCAAATTGTACAATATTTAAATAAGATCTGGTTGTGATGAAAGGTCAAAGGAGACAGTACCATGGTAGGAAGGACACAGGAAGAAAAGAGTACAAATTTACATACTGCAGGCATTTTGTTTTCTATTCCATTCAATGAACATATACTTTGCAGTGAGCATGAAATGGTGTCTGAGTTGGTAGTTTTTAGTTTAATTCAATTCCAATGGTTAATGAATCGCTGTGCCAGGTAAGGTTCTAATGTTTAAAGGTAATTATTCCTCTTTATAAAGCATGCCAACCAATCTACCTAATTCAACCAAAGAATTTATTTCAATGCTGGGGTAAAAAGTGGTTGTTGGGCTTACTGAGATTAATATGTCTTTGAAAGATTTTCAAGTTTTTCTCACTTTAACTATGAAAAATCTCACTGTATTTGCTAACATTTAGATCCCAACCCTTGTTCAAGAACCAACTCAAGTACATAGCAGTGAACACTCCTTAGCATCACAACTTTTCTCTTTACACGTTATTTTCCAATAATTTTTATCTAAACATTAATTTGATAATTAAATTATCAAACCATAAAACGGGAACTCAGGTGAACAAATCACTTTTTATAAGAGATTTTCATGGGAATACTTATCTTCATATTCCACTTATATAAACAGTACTACTTTGTATCTCATTCCAGGAAAAGATGAGAGAATACTGATATTCCTATGGATTGTTAGCAGTTTTATATATGGAATATGTATGTATTCATTAATGGTAGAATGTTGGCTACATATGTCTTTCAACCTACGTTAAAAAAAAGTTACTCATTCCTGTTCTTCAAAAGTTGATATGTAGATATGTGGGGGAAAAGTTCAGGAAATCTAATACACAGCATGGTGACTATAGTTAATAATACTATACACCCTAGGATTGGGATTTTTTTCAGGTTTGGACAACAGGCAACTGAAAAGTGACTTTATTAGGGCAGCTGGTGGGAGTGGGGTAGAAGAAACTGGTTGTATCTACTGGCACCAACCACATTTAATTACCTGGTCAGAATGGGTGGAAATGACTACCCCCACTAACACACACACATATGTAAAAACACTACTGAGACTGCACATTTATAGCATTTCCTCCTTTGATGCTACCTTGATGTTCATTTTAACCCAATGTCATGCTTTCAAAGTTATACACTTAAGAGTGTCTCAGGTTATAAAAGAGCCAAACCGAACTTAAGAATTAATCAACAAAAAAATTAAAAAATTTAGGCTTACAAAATAAACTTGAAAGATTTTGTAGGCAGGCAATACTATTTTATATTGAGATGATTATGAATAGCCTATACTCAGATCCTCTCTTCCATTTCTTTTCACATAATAAAAATTAAATATACAAGAGAAGAGGGTATCCAAAGGAGGAACAATAAGTGGGACAGATGGAAACTGACATTTTACTCAACACTGTAATAAGAAGGACATATATAGGCTTCTTCTATACCTAATCAGGTTTGCTTCTAAGAAAGCACAGAAAACAAAGAAATGCTTCATATCCCTATGAAGAGTATGTTATGTCCTGATCTCTCAGGGTTTTCTTTCCTGGTTTTTATTTTTTTGTATTAACACAAATTGCCCAGAGACTATCAGACTTTTTGTAATCTTCTTGAATAATTTAGCTTGAAAGTTCTGACAAAGTTTTAATTTTCCTGGGTATGCAGTAGGTACATAAATTTGGGGGTTACATGAGACACTCTGATAAAGGCATGCAATGCATAATAATCACATCATGGTATATGGAGTATCCATCCCCTCAAGCATTTATCCTTTGTGTTACAAGCAAGCCAATTATATTTTTTATTAAAAATATATAATTAAATTATTATTGACTACAGTCACCCTGTTGTGCTATCCAACTCCAGGTTTTTTCATTTTTTTCTAACTACTTTTTATATTTAGTCCCCTTGCTTCCTCACTACCATCCTCAGCTGGAAATCATCCTTCTACTATGTATCTCCATTAGTTCAGTTGTTTTCATTTTTAGCTCACACAAATGAGTGAGAACATGTGAAGTTTGTCTTTCTGTGCCTGGCTTCACAAACATAATGACCTCCAGTTTCATCCATGTTGGAAATAACAGGTTCTCATTCTTTTTTATGGCCAAATAGAACTCCATTGTGTAGATGTACGACATTTTCTTTATCCATTCATCCGCTGATGGACACTTCGGTTGATTTTACATATTGGCTATTGTGAACAGTGCTGCCAGAAACATGAGTGTGCAGATATTCCTTGGAAATATGATTTCCCTTTTTTTTTTTTTTTGAGACAGAGTCTCGCTCTGTTGCCCAGACTGGAGTGCAGTGGCACAATCTCGGTTCACTGCAATCTCTACCTCCTGGGTTCCAGCAATTCTCCTGTCTCAGCCTCCTGAGTAGCTGGGATTCCAAGCATGTGCCACCATGCCCGGTTAATTTTTATATTCTTAGTAGAGACAGGGTTTCACCATGTTGGCCAGGATGGTCTCAAATTCCTGAACTCAGGTGATCTGCCCGTCTTGGCTTCCCAAAGTGCTGGGATGACAGGCGTGAGCCACCACACCCAGCCCTGATTTCCATTCTTTTGGGTACATACCCAGCAGGGGAATTGCTGGATCATATGGTAGCTCCATTTTTAGTTTTCTGAGAAACCTCCAAACTGTTCTCCATGGTGGTTGTACTAACTTAACATTCCTACCAACAGTGTACGAGGGTTCCCTTTTCTCGAATCCTCACCAATATTTGTTATGCCCTGTCTTTTGGATAAAAGCCATTTAATTGGGGTGAAATCATATCTCATTGTGGTTTTGATTTGTAGTTCTCTGATAATCAATGATGCTGAGTATCTTTTCATAGTCCTGTTTGCCATTTGTACATCTTCTTTTGAGAAATGTCTATTCAGATCTTTTGCCCATTTTTAATTGGATTATTAGATCTTTTTCCTATAGAGTTGTTTGAGTCTCTTATATATTCTGGTTATTAATCCCTCATCAGGTGGCTAGTTTGCAAATATTTTCTCCTATTCTGTGGGTTCTCTCTTCACTTTGTGGATTGTTCCTTTGCTGTGCAGAAACTTTTAAATTTGTAATCCCATTTGTCCATTTTTGCTTTATTTACTTGTGCTTATGAGATATTACTCAAGAATTTTTTGCATAGACCAATGTCCGGGAGAGTTTCCTCAATGTTTTCAAGTAATGGTTTCATAGTTTTGAGATCTTAGATTTCAGTTTTTAATCCATTGTGATTTGATTTTTGTATGGCAAGACATAGGGGTCTAGTTTCATTCTTCTGCATATACATATTCAGTTTTCCCAGCACCATTTATTGAAGAGACTGTCTTTTCCTGGGTGCATGTTGTTGACATCTTTGTCAAAAACGAGTTCACTGTAGGTGTACAGATTTATTTCTAGATTCTCTCTTCTGTTCCGTTGGTTTATGTATCTGTTTTTATGCCAGTACCATGCTGTATTAGCTACTATAGCTCTATAATATACTTTGAAGTCAGGTAATATGATTCCTCCAGTTTTGTTATTTTTGCTTAGGATAGCTTTGGTTATTCTGGGTTTTTCGTGGTTCCAGATAAATTTTGATTATTTTTTCTATTTCTGTGAAGAATATCATTGGTGTTTTGATAGGGATTGCATTGAATCTGTAGATTGCTTTGGGTAGTACGAACATTTTAACAATATTGATTTTTCCAACCCATGAACATGGAATAACTTCCCAGTTTTTGGTGTCCTCTGCAATTTCTTTCATCAGTTTTACAGTTTTCATTATAGAGATCTTTTACTTAATTCCTAGGTATTTAATTTTCTCTCTGGCTACTGTAAATTGGACTACTTTTTTTTTTTTTTCTTTTTCTTTTTCAGATTGTTTACTGTTGGCATATAGAAATGCTACTGATTTTTTTTTGTTCATTTTGTTTTTTTTTTTTTTTTTTTTGAGACGGAGTCTGGCTCTGTCGCCCGGGCTGGAGTGCAGTGGCCGGATCTCGGCTCACTGCAAGCTCCGCCCCCCGGGTTTACGCCATTCTCCTGCCTCAGCCTCCCGAGTAGCTGGGACTACAGGCGCCCGCCGCCTCGCCCGGCTAGTTTTTTGTATTTTTTAGTAGAGACGGGGTTTCACCGTGTTAGCCAGGATGGTCTCGATCTCCTGACCTCGTGATCCGCCCGTCTCGGCCTCCCAAAGTGCTGGGATTACAGGCTTGAGCCACCGCACCCGGCTTGTATGTTCATTTTGTATCCTGCCACTTTACTGAATTTGCTTCTCAGTTCTAATAGTTGTTTGGTGGAGTCTTTAGTTTTTTTCCAGATATAATATCATATCATGTGAAAACAAGGATAATTTGACTTCTTCCTTTCCAGTGTGGATGCCCTTTATATCTTTCTCTTGTCTGACTGCTCTAGCTGGAACTTCCAGTAGTATGTTGAATAACAGTGCTGACAGTAGGCATCTTTGTCATGTTGCAGATCTTAGAGGAAATGCTTTCAGTTTTTCCCCTTTCACTATGATACTAGATGTGAGTCTGTTGCATATAGCTTTTATTATGTTGAGGGATGTTCCTTCTATACCTAGTTTTTTTGAGGATTTTTATCATGCAGCGAGTTTGAATTTTAGCAAATGATTTTTCAGCATCAAGTAAAATGACCATATAGTTTTTGTCCTTCATTCTGTTGGTACGATGTATCATGTAGGTTGAACCAGCCTTGCATGCTTGCCATAAATCCTTTTTGGTTATGAGAATGATCTTAATGTATTGTTGAATTTGGTTTGCTAGTATTTTGTTGAGGATTTTTGCATCAATATTCATCAGAGATATTGGCCTATAATTTTCTTTTCTTTTCTCTCTCTTTCTCTCTCCCTCCCTCCCTCCCTCCCTCACTCCCTCTCTCTCTCTCTCTTTTTTTTTTCCATGTCTTGGCCTGGTTTTGGTATCAGGGTAACACTGGTCTCATATAATAAGTATGGAAGTATTCCCTCCTCCTTGATATTTTGGAATAGTTTGAGTAAGATTGGTATTAGGTCTTTCTTAAATGTTTTGTAGAATTCAGCAGGGAATTGGATCTCAGGCTTTTCTTCACTGGGATTTTTTTTTTAACAGCTTTAATCTTGATACTTGTTATTGCTGTATTCAGGTTTTGGATTTCTTCACGGTTAAGCCTTGATAGGTTGTGTCTAGAAACTTGTCCATTTCTTACAGATTTTCTAACTTTTTGGTATATAGTTGCTCATAGTAGCCACTAATGATTATTTGACTTTATGCAGTATCAAATGTAATGACCCCTTTTTCATTTTTGATTTTGTTTATTTGCATCTTCTCTCCTTTTTTCTGAGTTATTCTGGTTAAAGGTTTGTCAGTCTTGCTTAACTATCCAAAAAACAAGCTTTCCAGTTTGTTGATCTTTTTGTATTTTCTTCGTTTCAAATTCATTTATCTCTGTTCTGATCTTTATTCTTTCTTTTCCTCTACTACTTTTGGGTTTTGTTTGCTCTTACTTTTCTAGTTCTCTGAGATGCATCATTAGGTTATTTATTTGAATTTCTTCATCTTTTTTGATATAGGCACTTATAGCTATAAAATTCCCTCAATACTGCTTTTGCTGTGTCCCATATGTTTTGGTATGTTGTGTTTCCATTGTAATTTGTTTCAAGAAAATTTTCAGTTTCCTTCTTAATTCCTTCATTGACTCATTGATCATTCAGGAGCATCTTGTTTAATTTCCATGTGTTTGTATAGTTTCCAACATTCCTCATTATTGATTTCCAGTTTTAATCCATTGTGGTCAGAAAAGATTCTTGGTATCATTTCAGTTTTTTGAATGTTTTGAGGCCTGTTTTGTGACCCAACATATGGTCTATCCTTTAGAATTATCTCTGTTCTGAGGAGAATAATGTGTATTCTGCCACCATTGGATAAAATGTTCTGTAAATATCTATTATGTCCATTTGTTCTATAGTGCAGATTAGTCTGATGTTTCCTTGTTGATTTTCTGTCTGCATGATCTGCCTAATGCTGTAAGTAGGGTGTTGAAATCTCCAGCTATTATTGTATTGGAATCTCTCTCTCTCTTTAGCTCTGATAATATTTTCTTTATATATCTGTATGCTCCAGCATTGGGTCCATTGATGAATTCACCCTTTTATCATTATATAATGACTTTGTCTCTTCTTATAGTTTTTGTTTAGAAAACTATTTTGTCTAAGTATAGCTACTCCTGCTCTTTTTTGGTTTCCACTGGCATGGAATATCTTTTTCCATCTCTTTGTTTTCAGTCTATGTTTGTCTTTACAGGTGAACTGTGTTTCTCACAGGCAGCAGATCATTGAGTCTTGTTTTTTCATTCATTCAGCCACTCTATCTTTTGAGAGTTTATTGTTTGAGAGTTTATCTCTGGTTTATTGTTTAGTCTTTCTGTTTGAGATAAGAGTAGTTTACACACCACAATTAGTCTTAAAATATTCTGTGTTTCTCTGGGTGCTTACTACTATCACTGAGTTTTGCACCGTCAGATGATATTTTTTTTTTTTAATTGCTCATTAGCATCCTTTTCTTTAAGACTGAAGAACTCCCTTTAGTATTTCTTGAAGGATAGGTCTGGTATTGATGAAATCTCTTAGCTTCTGTTTGTCTGAGAGTCTTTATTTCTCCTTCATGCCTGAAGGATATTTTCACCAGATATACTATTCTAGAGCAAAAGTTTTTTTCCTTCAGCACTTTAAATATGTCATGCCACTCTCTTCTGGCCTGTAAGTTTTCCACTGAAACCTCTTTTGCCAGATGTAGTAGAGCTCCATTGTATGTCATTTGCTTCTTTTCTCTTGGTGCTATTAGGATTCTTTCTTTATCCTTGACTTTTGGCAGTTTAATTATTTACATGCCTTGAGGTAGTCTTCGAGTTAAATCTGCTTTGTGTTATCTATAACCTTCTTGCACAGTGTTGATATTTTTCTCGAGGTTTGGGAAGTTCTCTCATATTATCCCTTTGAATAAAGTTTCTACTCCTATCTCTTTCTTTACCTCCTCTTTAAGGCCAATAACTCAGGTTTACCCTTTTGAGGCTATTTTCTAGATCTTGTAGGCGTACCTCATCCTTTTTTATTTTCTTGTCTCCTCTAACTGTGTATTTTCAATTAGTCTTTCTTAAAGCTCACTAATTCTTTCTTCTGATTGATCGATTCTGCTATTAAGAGACTGATGCATTCTTGGGTGTGTCAGTTGCATTTTCCATGTCTAGAATTTCTGCTTGTTTATTTTAAAATATTATTTCAATCTCTTTGCTAAGTTTATCTGACAGAATTCTGAATTCTTTCTCTGTGTTATCTTGAATTTCTTTGAGTTTCCTCAAAATATCTATTTTGAATTCTCTGTCTAAAAGATCACATATCTCTGTTTCTTCAGGCTTATTCCCTAGTGCCTTATTTAGTTTGTTGCATGAGGTCATGTTTTCCTGGGTGATCTTGATACTTGTAGATGTTTGTCAGTGTTTCTGGCATTGAAGAGTTAGGTATTTACTAGCCTTCGCAATCTGGGCTTGTTGGTGCCTGTTTCTCTCAGAAAGGCTTTTCAGGTATTTGAAGGGACTTGGGCCCCAAGCCCAGTAATGCTATAGTTCTTGCAGATTTGCAGAGATACCACTTTGGTGGTCTTGGTTACAGTCCAGAAAAATTCTCTGTATTATCAGACAGAGACTCTTGTTCTCTTCTCTTTTTTTGTCCCAAACAAATGGAGTTTCTCTCTGTGCTGTGCTTCTGGAGCTGGGGATGTGGGTTGATACAAACACCCCAGTGGCCATCACCAATAGGACAGTGCTGGATTAGACCTGAAGCCAGCACAGCACTAGGTCTTACTCAAGGCCCACTGTAACCACTATCTGGCTGCTATCTATGTTCAATCAAGGCATTAGGGCTGTATGATCAACAGGTGTGAAGTCAGACAGGCTCTTTTGTCCTTTCCTTTAGGGTGTTGAGTTATCCCGGCCCAGGGTAGGTCCAGAGATGCTATCTGGGAGCGAGGGACTGGAATTAAAAAAAAACCTTAGAAATTTACCTCGTGTTCTATTTTACTGAAGCCGAGTTGGCACTCAAATCATGAGACACAGTCCTTCCCACTCTTTCTTCTATTTTCCACGGCAGAGGAGCCTCACCTTATGGCCACCACAACAGACCCAAGGGGAGTATTGTCAGGCTACCACTGATGTTCTCTTTAGGCCCAAGGGCTCTGCAGTCAGTGTGTGGTGAATGCTGCCAGGCATGGGACTCACTCTTCAGGACAGTGGACTACCCTCTGGCCCAGGGCAGGTTCAGAAATGCTCTCCAAGGTTCAAGGCCTAGAATCAGGTCCCCAAGAGCCCACTTGGTGCTCTACTCCCCTAAGGTGCAAGACAAAATCTCCTTTACTTTTTCTCTGCTTTTCTCAAGCAGAAAGAGTCTCTCATTGTAGCTATCACAGCTAGGAATGAGCTAGGTCTCACCTGAAGCCGGCATGTCTCAGAGGCTCACCTAAGGCACATGGCATACTATATGGATATCACTGCTGGACCTTGGAGGGTTCAAGGTCTCTTTAGTCAAAAGTTGATGCATCTTGCCAGGACTGAGTCCTTCCCTTCAAGGCAACAGGTTCCCTTCTGGCCCAGGGTGTGTTTAGAAATGTTCTCCAGGAGCTAAGGCCTGGAAAGGGGGCCTCAGGACTCTGCCTGGTGTCCTATCCCTCTGTGGCTGAGCTGGTTTCCAAATGCAAGACAAAGTCCCTTTTACTGTTCCCTCTCCTCAAGCAGAAGCATGGGGTCTCTTTTGGAGCTGTGAGCTATGTGGCATGGGGCTGGGGGAGGGATGGTGCAAGCACTCCTTTAGCTGCCCTGGCTGGTGTCTCAGTAGGTCATGTGCCCCCATGCCCCACTGGATCTGAGCCCACGTCAGCACTAGGACTTGCCCAAGAATTGTAGTTCTTGTGGCCCAGACTGCCTTTCAAATTTATTTTGGGCTGCAAAGGACTTCAGCCAAGCCAAAACTCATGTTCCAATTGCAGGGATGAGTGGTTCCCCTCTGTGTAGGGCTGATCCAAATGGTCCCTCTATGGGCAGTATTCAGTTGAATTAAGCCTGGTGTTGCTTTCTGCTCTGACAGGGCGGAACTGCGTTCAATGCTACATCTCACAATCACTGTGCTCTTCCTCTCCCAAATGCACAGATTCTCTCTCCATGCCATGCAGCCAGTTGCTGCCGGGGTATAATTGGGGAGGGGTGGTGCTGGTAATTCTAGACTGTGTTTCCTATCCCTTTCAGTGTCTCTTTCAACAACATGAAGTTAAAACCAGGTACTATAACTGCTCATCTGTTTTTTGGTTTTGATAAAGATGCTTTTCTTCTGTGGATAGTTGTGTTCCTGTTTAGGGTATAACTGGGGGAGCCTTTTATTTGGCCAACTTGCTTTACTCCCCCTTTATCTCTATTCTTGAAAGATATTTTGCTTAATAAACAATTCTCATTATTTTCTTCAAAGCTTTATATATTCTATTGTCTGTTTTATTCCAATGTTGTTGAAAAGTCTGCTGTCATTTCTATGTAAGTGATCTGCTGTTTCTCTCTCGTTACTTTCAATAGTTCCCCTACTTTAGTTCCGATATTTCATTCCCATGTGTTCAGAAATAGATTTATTTCTCCTTCTTGAGATACACTGTACCGTTAGGATTTCTGGATTTGTGTTTTTTCATTAGTTCTGTAAACTTTATAGTCATTATCTCTTTGATCATTGCCTTTTCTCTATTCTTTCTATTTTTTCCTTTTGGGGCTCTGATATAATGTACTTTGGATCTTCTCATTTCATTCTTCATATCTTTTCTCGTATTTCCGTCATATAATCTCTCTGTGTAATTGTATCATTACATTCAACTTTTTGACACATATTACTGACTGCCCAAACTATTTGTGCTGGTTGGACTTTCTCAAACAAATAATGGTGACTGTGACTATCTTTCTCTTTTTTCTGACTTTAGTAAGAATTTATCCAGTGTTTCAGCTTTATTGTATTTGTTAGCTTTCGTGATAAACATATTTTATCATGTTTAAAATTTTTCTTTAATTCTAGTTTACTATGTATCCTTAACAGGAAAAAAATACACTGAATTTTACGTCTTTTTGACATACATCAAGATGACCATATAATCTTTTGTGATTTACCTAATAATGATAAAAATGAAATTAAAGGATGTCTAAAATTTACTGTTCTTGAATTCTTAAAATCAATTTCGCTTAGGACGAAGTGTACATTTAGAAAAAACTTGATGCTGTATCAAGTTTGTGCATATTAATATTTCTACATATATTTTCACATATGATTAGGTCTATAGTCTCCTTGTTATTTTTATTCCACTTTGGTATGAAGGTTCTGTTATCTTTATAGATTGATGTTTTCTTCATCCTGTGTTTAGATACAATTTAAATAATGAGGAAATAAGACAGGAATTATCTGTTCTTTAAAGTTTTAATTGAACTCATAAACCCTACTCTTCTTCCTACTATCTCACTCTTCCTTCTCTCTTTTACAGAATTCTGCAATAGCTACTTTATCAACTGACAGATATGGGGAATCAAGGTGTTTCTCTACTGAATTACTTTTCACTTTAATTTGGAGACAAACAATAATTTCAGGATGCAACACTGGCATATGCATTTTCTACAAATTCTAAAGTCTATTTTTAGCTGGAAATATAAATTGTTTGAATTAGCACAGAGTTGAGATCACCTCCAATATACATGAATAGCACAAAATCAAACCCATGTTCCCGTATCTTAACTTCCATAAGGCAAGTTATTTTTTTAAACCAAAGTTACTCATCAGCAAAGAAAAGTTAGTTACCTTATCTCTGAACTCTTATAAGGCCTTGCATATTATACTGAATTCACTTTTTTTAGTCAAAAAGTACTGTTTGATGAAGGCCCACAAGCCTAAAAGATCTCCTCATCAATACTAGTGTTGTCTGGATATAAAAGATGCCTGTCAGAAATAATTAATAAAAAGCAATATTGTATGTGGTTACATTGTGAATGTTAGGATATCTTTACAGGACAAAAGAAAATGGTAAGTGTACTAATGTTAGGCAAATGGGTATTTGAGGCTTGGAATAACATTTCCAGTAATATCTTTATATAGAGAAATTTTAAATTCCACATATTCATAATTAAGCAGTAAGAATGAACTCGTACCTCACACCACATACAAAAATTAACTCAAAATAGATTTACAGTATAAAGAACTATAGTTCTTTATCTATAGTATAAGAACTAAAACTATAAAACTCTTAAACAGTTTAATTTATTAAGATGTGAAACACAGAATTACCATATGATCCCGCACTTCCATTCCCAAGTTCTTAACCACTGGAAATGAAAGCAAGAACTTGAACATATACTTGGTTGCCAATGTTCACAACAGCACTCTCCCCATAGCCAAAAGATGAAAACAACCCAGGTGTCCATCAAAAGATGAATGGATAAATGAATTGTGGTATTACATACAATGGAATACTATTCAGGCATAAAAAGGAATAAAGTTCTGATATATACTACAACATGCATGAACTAAGAAGACATTAGGCTAAATTTAAAAAGCCATACACAAAAGGAGAATTATTGTGTGGTTGTACTTACATGAAATATTTATAATAGGGAAATTTATAAAGATAGAAAGTAGATTAAAGGTTATCAGGGATTATGGGAAGGAAGAAATGGGGATTTATTGCTTAAAGGTTACAGAGGTTCTGGGGTGATGAAAAAGTTTTAAAAATAGGTAGTGGTGATAATTCTACAACATTGTGAATATAATTAATACCAATGAACTGTACACTTAAAAATGGCTAAAGTAGGGCCAGGCACAGTGGCTCATGCCTGTTATCTCAGCACTTTGGGAGGCTGAGGCGGGCGGATCACCTAAGGTCAGGAGTTTGAGGCCAGCTTGGCTAACATGGTGAAACCCCATCTCTTTTATAATACAAAAATTAGCTGGGCATGGTGGCATGCACTTGTAATCCCAGCTACTCAGGAGGCTGAGGCAGGAGGGTGAATCTGGGGTGTGGAGATTGCAGTGAGCTGAGAACCTGCTACTGTGCTCCAGTCTGGACAACAGAGTGAGACTATGTCTCAAAAAAAAAAAAAAAAAAAAAGGCTAAAATAGCAAGTTTTGTGCTACATATATTTTGCCAAAATTAAAAAATAAATGTAATATACCAAAAACCATTGAATTATATACTTTCAATGAATGAATTGTATGATATGTGAATTATATCTCAATAAAGCTGTTAAACAAAGGATGATATGGCATGGAAAACTTTTAAATTACTTAGACTCTGGCAATGGTAATAAAGACATTGATGTTAATGGCATATGTTGGGACTTTGCATAAAACCTTTCAAAAACTTGCCATGAAAAAGAATCAGTTGTCCTAAATAATACACTATTTTCAATGTGCCTTTAAATTTATATTTGTGTTTTAAATTAGTGAACCTAAGTGTTTCACTATTTTATCTCAATTGCTAAAAATATGTACATTTAAGATGGATAATCCCCCCATTTATGGATCTTCTCATTGGGAAAATTGGTGTCTCATATTATAGTTGCTGTCATCTTCCATTCAGGCATATGCAGTTAATAGCTTAGACAGAAAAGACATTTTTCCATTATTTAGGATAAAAGGGATGTGAACTTGAAATGAGGTTTAAGTTACTGGACTCATGACTGAAAGGTATTGAGACTGAAGATTACACTAATAATATCTGGCTACTCCTGTGATGGCAACATTTAGATAAGAATGATTTGCAATGATTAGACAGGTTATATTGTTCTTTGATTTTAACAAATATTTGGATTAAGGGACTCAATCTTTGCTGCAACTAATACATTTTAATTCTTTCTCACTTAAAACTAGTAAAGTCTCAATATTTTCTTGATTGAATACAAGATGATATCAAAGTACTTTTAAAAGTTTCTCAGTTGTTGATTTTAGGACTTCATTTGGTGATAAAATGACAAGGAACATGACAGATAAACTAATGGCAAAATAGAAAAAGAACTCTTGCTTCTAGCTAATTGCCATGCTTTTAATACTCTCAAGGATCCTTGAGTAAAAACTCAAATTATGGAGGTAAAAATATAGTGCCAAAATCTGTTTTTGATAAAACTGATGAAAAAAAGTAGAAGCAAATACAAAGCAAGGTAGCTCCTTGATTCTTTAAATTTTTGATGCCCTGGGCGGGACCAGGTGGAGATAATTGAATCATGGGGGTGCTTCCCCCATTGGTTCCTGTGGTTGTGAATAAGTCTCACGAGATCTGATGGTTTTATAAATTGGAGTTCCCCTGCACAAGCTCTCTTGCCTGCTGCCGCGTATGACGTGGCTCCTTATTCGTCTTCAGCCACGATTGTGAGGTCTCCCCAGCCATGTGGAACTGTGTGTCATACATCTTTCCTTTATAAGTTACCTAGTCTCAGGTATGTCTCTTTTTAGCAGCATAACAGACTAATACATAGTATTCTCATCTTTGAATCTGTGTTGAAGATTAACAGGCATACTTTATTTTTTTTAAGTAATAAATGTGACAAGAAAAGGAATCCATATTTCTTCCTAAAAATGAAAAATGCAGATGTGCTTTACTCAGTGTTACACTGGTCTGTTGTTTTCAAAATCTGACATTTTCAAAGTAAATTGGCATTAAGATTACCCTTTACTTGATTTTTTAAAATCTACAATAAATTCATTAATTAAAAGCATAAAATTTAGAATTTTCTGAAATTTGGACCTAATACAGTTGCTCCCCAAATGCAACAGAAACAAACAAAAAAATCAAGTGTCTGTGGTTCTTCGTTTGTGGAGGACAGACCCTGAAGTATATCAGAGCAATTAGAAGCCTTTCTCCAATTAATGCAAAAAGCACTGATTATACAATGAATAAATTACTCTCATTTATGTGTATTAGAGCTTTTGATGAATATAGATGTTATAATAAGATACAAATTCATCTAAAAGTCTTTCAGAATTGATCATAATTTTAAAAAGCGTTATATATTTGATTTAGTGAATAGACAACAGGTGTAATTACTATCGAATGAGAGTTCACTAATTTTTTTTTTATGTCAGAATTCTTCATCTTCGAAAACATTGATAGGCACTGTTCTTTTTATCAGAAGCTAATTGCTGTCATTCTGTAGGTTATAAAGAGACAACTAGCTTGACTACTGTCTCAGACAGAAAACGATACATCTTTGAAATGAAGCTATCACCTAGTGACTATGGGGGAACTTTCTGACTTACTGCCTTTATTCTCCTTAGGATGCATGCACAAACAAAATAAAAAGAGAGAGCAATTTCCCCACCCAGAAATAATAACAGGGAACTAAGTTCATTCTACTTAAAAAATGTTCTTCCTTTTCATCCATATGTAATATTTTAACTCCCCTTTTCCTTTCTTCTCTCAACTTCTGCATTTAGCATGTCAATGTGTGCGCAGACGAACGCGCGCACGTGCACGCACACACACACACAATTTTTTTCCCTCCTTAACTGAAAACTACCTTAATAGTGGCAAAATGTGCCACGAGTGAAATCCTGAAACAACAAAAAAGAAAGTCATACTTTAAAAATTGAAATGAAAACAAACAAGTGGCCAGTATTATTAACCTTTAGTCTAGACCGTTATCAAGTTTCCTTCAGATTCTCTGTAAAGATTTTTATTAGTTTACGTATTCTTAGCAAATGATATCTGTTTTTCTGTAAGTTCAAACATTAAAGATACATTTGAAAATTATTTTGAATTCAACTTGAAATTCTAACATTACATTCTATTATTTTTCTTTATTGTATACATTTTGCATTTTAGTAACACATTTTAACATTTTAGTAAAGCTTTGAAGGTTGGCTCAGAAAACTAGTCTTTGCAACCCTTATTCTCAGTTATTCCAAAAGTGCTATTAATTCTATCCAGAGAAAATCATATGTCCCTTTCTATCCTCACCTGCACTGTCTACATTTAGGTTCTCAGCATCTTTTATCTGAACTATTCCAATGACTTCCTGATTGGTGTTATAGCTAAGCTTGCTCCCACTCAAGCCATTCTATTTTGCTGTCAAAATGATCTTTCTAAAATGCAAGTCGCATTATATTTTACTCTTGATTAATATCTTTTGAAAAATCTCATTTCCTACTAGAAAAAAAAAATCCAAATGCCTTTAATATGACAAAGGTATCTTCCATCATCTGATCCTACCTATTTTCCCTAGCTGTCTCTTGCCAATCCCTCAAAACTAATTCTGCAGTCAAACTGACCTATTGGTCAACTTATGGTTTCAGCCATTGTGCCTTTACAGTAGAATGAGTTAATAAATATAACTGTATTATACAATATAGTTATGAGAATGAACATGAAATATTATGAATCAATTTTACATAAATGACACTAAACAAAAGAATCTAGACACAAAAGATTACATATTATATGGTTCCACTTATACAAAGGTCTGTAAAACACAAAAGTAATTCTAACTCCAGCCTGGGTGACAGAGGGAGATCCTGTCTTTGAAAAAAAAAAGTAATCTATAGTGCTAAAAGTCAAAGTTATAGTTACACTTGAGGATTGAGCTGTGACTATAAGGGGGAACAGGGCTGTTTGCTGGGACACTGATAATATTCTGGTTTATTGATCTGGATGGTTATATGGATATGTTCAGCTTTTGAAAATCCATTATGCTGTAACTATACTATTTGTGTTTTTTTTTTTTAATTAAATAAAAGGTAAGGAATAACAACAACAACAACAAACACAGTGCCAATATCACTTGTCACTTCTTTGAAAGTTTCCCAAAACTAAGTAAGTCCCTCAGGTAGAATTTTTGTTCCTAAATATGTCATATACTTATCACACATAAAATTACCACAGCACAATAATTACATATTCTTATAACAAAATGTTATTATATTAACATAACAATTATATAACATTATTATATGTTAATATAATATCATTTTTAAAATCTCATTATCTTTAAATTATCATTTTAAAAATCTAGATCTTTCTGTTTCACAATGAAATGTAACTTTCCTAACCGGTAAGATCATAACTTTCTACCCATGTATCCGCAGCCTCCAGCACAACCTGGCAGTTAGTGCGTACTCAATGATATTATGTCATGAGGGTTTTTCCAATCTCTGCATTAACATTTTGTGTCAGATAATTCTTTGTTGTAGGGACTGTCCCATGCACTACAGGATGTTTAGCAGTATCCCTGGGCTCTACTCACCCGATATCACTAGGTACCCTCCAATTGTAACAACCAAAAATGTCACCAGGCATTGCAAATGTCCCCTGGGGAACCAAAATTTATCCTGGTTGAAAACCATTTATACATATAGTTTCCACGTAAAAATACAAACCACATGTTAATTCACTTACCAAAAAACTCTGGGTTCTGAAATGGTTTGCATATTATAAGCAACTAAAAAAAAATAGGTTCTCTTGAACACTTAAGAGGAAGTTGAGCTCTACATGTCAGAGAAGTTTATAAAATGGTTTCAGTATCTAGATAATCAGATATAATTCATATTAACTGCACACTAGAATAAGGTCTCCTTTGGAATTCCTATATAGAAAAATGAGCTTGCCAAGCAAAATAATTGTGTAAAAGTTTATATTTGGTATTTTTAAAAATGACTGCTAATAGTAGCTCAGTGTATTAAATGTCCTAATTATACATTATTTTCCAGGGCTTATATCTATGGAATAGACCATTAGTTCTAAATTACTGAAGTTCATTAAGTTTCTATCTGTAAATTATTTAACAGTGAACATTACATAAGAAAAGGATAGCTAGAATATAAACTATCATGCATCAGCTATGAAAAAAATCTCACAGGCCGGGCGCGGTGGCTCAAGCCTGTAATCCCAGCACTTTGGGAGGCCGAGATGGGCGGATCACGAGGTCAGGAGATCGAGACCATCCTGGCGAACACAGTGAAACCCCGTCTCTACTAAGAAATACAAAAAATAGCCGGGCGAGATGGCGGGCGCCTGTAGTCCCAGCTACTCGGGAGG